>NW_015660628.1:178167-180972 GCF_001515625.1 Sinocyclocheilus rhinocerous | reverse complement strand
AGCATTAAACGTTTTTTTTTTTTTTTTTTTTTTCTTTCCGACCACAACCTTTTGAATGGCAGTGTACAGTAAGTAACAAAACTAATCTGATAAAATCACTTACTAACCCAACAGAATGTGACTTCTTACATCACAAATTGTTCATCCACCTAGAAAAGTAAATCTAACTGCTAAAAGGATGATTTACAACTCCAATACTACACAAATACATTAAAGCAATCATAAAAACATGCATGAACAAAAATATGAGCTTCACATTTTTGCCTTTAAACTCTCTAGAACATCTTGCCACACAGACTTTCATTGTAAGTGCATTAATGCGCAAGCAGTTTTTGCTTGTTTTAACAAGCTGAGTAACATGTCGAATATATTGGCTGTGGTAACAGAGCTTAGCTTGTATTGAATGCTGCATTCTGTCCATTCGATAAAGTTTATAGATGCAAAAGTGACTGAGGCCGTCAGTCCAAAACATCTTCTTTAGTGTTCCACCAAAGAAAGAAACAAAGCCACACAGGTTTTGAACAATGTAAGGGTGAGTAAACTGTGTCTTTCAATACAGATGATCATACATTAAGAGTAGCAGTGTATAAACATCTTGATACCTGTGATCAAAAGACCAGATGTGTGAATAATTTCTGTATTAGTAAAGATAATGATTAGGTCAAAGAATGTGATCCATATTATGGGCTGTTATAAATAATAATTGTCTTAATATTGGGATATTCTACTAAGAAAGAAACTTCTTCTGTTCTACATAAAGTTCACGTCTAGACATCAGAGCAATGACTACATTAATTAAGAGGAAATATTCTCACTCCCTCAGCTCGCATGAACTCTCCAACCAAACTTAATTTGGGTTGAAGATGATTAATAATTTGATCATATTCTCAGGTCGACCAGCAGTAATTTTCTATCAAACTAAAATGTCAGATGGAAGCCTGGGTCAAATGCGGTGCCATATGGTTCTCGACAGAGGTGTGAGCTGATGCATAAATGAGAAGCATTTAAAGGACACGCTTTAAAATATAATTTTCCACAAAACCAGGCCTATGAAACAATGAAAAATTAATGTAGAACAAATTTACATGCACAACTTTTGGAAATGAGCTCAAACCACAGCATTGTGTTAATAAAAAGCATAGCTCAAATTGTGTAGAACAACACTTAAATTAGCTTATAAATATTCAATGTCCTGATATTTTGCAGGTGCAGTAACCTTGAGCAGAGGCAGCCATAGACCGTCTAACATCATTTTGTATTAGTTCATTATCCCATTATTAATCTAGCATTAAAGTAGATTTACTTCAAAAGAGCTGAAATTAAATTTATTCTCTATGCAAAAAAAAAGCAACATGTCTGAATAACAAATCAGACAAATCACCTCAAGCTTGCATAAAAAAATAGATTTTATAATAAATAATTAGATAACTAGAATTTACTTATGAAAATACATAAATTATCTAAATAAATAAAATTGTTTTAAAAAATATAATAAACTTATTAAATAGCCAGAATAGCAAGAAAATAATTATATTGTTGTAGTATCAATAATAATAATAATAATAATAATAATAATAATGTGGGGTGTTCTTTAAAAAACAGCGTGAAATGTTCTATGAATACATAATGAGTTAATTTTTAAAGGTTCAGAGCGCTTCTGCAGTCACTACACATCATGAAGAAAGATGCGTAAAAACGCACGGCTCCGCGCTTCAGCTGCCCTGATGTTTCTCGGTTGACTGCCACCATCGTGTGGAGAAGAAACGAAATAACTTAAACTGCTCATTCACAGTTCAAAAAACAAGGATCAGTCAAGAAACAAGATCGTTTCAAAAGAGACGGACTGAGACATATCCGCACGCAATAGCGTGCGCAAACGCGCAATGGCGGTGCAAACAGTGATTTATCATTACTAGTGGAATCCTGAAGTCAGTTTCCCCAAATAATAGATCTCTGACGAATGTTTTGACATCATCTTGACATCTAAATAGCATTAAACACGCATATAAAACTGAATTACATCATGAATTGCGCACGGATGTAATTTGGCCACTTGGAGTTTGGCACAGAAGTATTTGCGCTGCCTGAGTGAGAATACACGATCACTGCGACTTCACGGGTTAGAAAATTTTGAATGCATGACATGTTTTCACACATTAAATTAAATACTATACTAGAACACAAAGCTATCCAACAAGACTGATATGAAGGACGGATAAGCACTTTTACGCACGGGAGTTGGACGCTCACCTGACTGCGAGGTGCACAGGGGAACAATCACAGCAGTGAGGATGAGGACGATGATGATGTCAGATCGCATTTTGATCATATGAAGAGGCTGCATATCCATTTCTTCACATGTCCACTCCAGTGTCCCGTTGGCGAGCTGTCAAATGTCTTTCAGCCTGTGCGTCTTTGCGCAGCTGTTCACATAGAGCGCATGGTCTGAACTTGCGCCTGGGTTTATGTCTGCAAATAAAACTGGATCAGTTGATTAAATGACAGAGCTGAAAGTGAGTTATTCCTTGTCTAAATGTGACTGCGTTGGCACTGTCATCACTCTGCGCTGAATTCCGGACCGAGTTACGGTCTCCGTGCCCGGGCGCGCGCCTTGAGCGCTTGAACACCGCCCATCTAAACACTGATTGGATAGAAGAGTGACTTAATAAAGGTAAAACACGCCCCCAAACACAGATCTGTTATTATGTGGGAATTTGGTATTTATAATATAGAATTATGAGTCATAGCTTGTACGGAATGTATATTTAATTCACATCTTTTCTATAATGTAGAACATATTTTAAA
>NW_015660628.1:162126-177986 GCF_001515625.1 Sinocyclocheilus rhinocerous | reverse complement strand
CCCCCCCCCCTAATTGCATCAACTTCGCAAGTCTTAATGCTTTTTATACAGTACTTGGTACCCACGGTAACACAATGTTTCTTGAACATGCATAATGACAACCTACTATTCCACGAAGAACCACATAAATATCATGGTATAAGAATAGAGTAATCATTCAGTGACGTGGTATTTCCACATTACCATAAGGGTTTTAAGGGTTGAGGTGTATCGTATCTATTTTAGTTTTAAAATAGAAGATGTGTAATATCTATTTTATCCTATGTAAGTATTCCTTCAGCATGTTCTACATGTACAAGCCATTCAAAATATGCAAAACCATTTTTGAAACAATAGCGCCATCTGGTGCAAATATAAAAACAAACACAATGGCTGTGTTCAAAACCTTAGTTTGGAATATCATACTATTCATTCTAATTCTGCAGAAGGGTGAATTCTGGATTGCAATATACCTGTAATCACCCTATATTGTATACCTACTGTGCATAGTATGCTATTTTTTTGTATGCACCGAATACCAAAATGTACAGTATACAACCAAGAAGGCTATGTGATTGACATTACCGTAGAGATTTCCAGTGTTAGTGTACCAGACACAATAAAAGATTTTATTATTGTTATTAGCCATTCAAAATATGCAAAACCATTTTTGAAACAATAGCGCCATCTGGTGCAAATATAAAAACAAACACAATGGCTGTGTTCAAAACCTTAGTTTGGAATATCATACTATTCATTCTAATTCTGCAGAAGGGTGAATTCTGGATTGCAATATACCTGTAATCACCCTATATTGTATACCTACTGTGCATAGTATGCTAATTTTTTGTATGCACTGAATACCAAAATGTACAGTATACAACCAAGGAGGCTACTGTGAATACAGTACTGTAATGTGATTGACATTACCGTGTAGATTTCCAGTGTTAGTGTACCAGACACAATAAGAGATTTTATTATTGTTATTATTTGAATATTATTAGACTACAATGTTAAAACATTTTTACACAAAATTAGGCTATTTAAAAGTATTATTATTGTTTCTGCAATGATTAATAGATGCAACGATGAAATAAACATGCACTTTAATGTAGCATACTATGGATTTCAGTAATACTACTGATTACTAAATTTTCTATCATTCCATAATATGGAATATATATATGTAGATTTAAAAAAAAAAAAAAAAAACTATTTTGTAAAATCAGTCATATTCAGTGTATGTTGCACAGCATGCAGTAAGCAGTGCATTGGTATTCAAACACAGCCTTAAAACTGGAATACGCACACTGATTACTAAATTTTCTATCATTCCATAATATGGAATATATATATGTAGATTTAAAAAAAAAAAAAAAAACTATTTTGGAAAATCAGTCATATTCAGTGTATACTGCACAGCATGCAGTAAGCAGTGCATTGGTACTCAAACACAGCCTTAAAACTGGAATACATACAACTTTTAAAATCTGAACCGATTTTAAACACTAGGCATCATAAACTTGCTGACTTTGTAAATGGTTAGAGAGGAAAAACTACCTGACTTTCCTCCAAACAGTCCCTCCAAACACAAACTCACACAAAAATGTGCCTTGTTGCTAGGAGATGCATGACAAATGAAAACAATATGTGTCCTAAAATCGGCTTGAAATATCAAGCGTGTTTGATATTCTCCGATGGGATGAAATCAAAGTTAAGAAATCGGAGTCTGGCAACAGGCAAATTTACATTATATGAATCCCAAAAATGTGTCTCAGAAGGGACGCTCACCAAGTTCAGACCCAGCCAATGTTAACGGACACATACAGAGACAAAGCTCCACATTTCATACCCTTTTCCACTTAAAGCTCTAGTAGAGCAACTACCTAGACAGCACTTTTGTGCAAATTCTCGTATTATAATGCCTAAAAATGCTGTCTAGGTAGGCGGCTCACTACTCTAAGACAAAGTCAATGATAAGCTCTTATTAAGCTCTTAAAATTATAAAAGCAAACTGTAAAATTTTAAGCACAAATTACTCCAAATCTTTACTTAGTGGTAGAATTCTTCTTTAATATGCTTTACAAATGGATATACACCTCTAAGGAGAAAAATAAATCAATTTAAATAAAGTAAATCCTCACTAATTGAACAGGCTTTATGGCTGAGCAGTTCAGTAGCCCAGTGCATGCTACCAAATCAGACATGTATTAAAATTCCAGTCTCTCCCGCTCAAACACACACACACACACACTTTCACACAAACACAGTACAAGCATACAGGTATTCTTGTGTACATGCACACATCGGTAAAGCTGAACGTGTATACAATGACGAAAATGCATACGAGAGCAAGAGTGAATCTCACGAAACCCGACCTAAACATGTTTGGGTCATATTTCACCCAAACATTAAAAGTAACAGGAAATAATATTTAGCTTTTTTTGTATTATTTGATGATAATTAAGCATAGTTTTGACAAAATACTCACTGCCCCAATGCAGGAAAACTTATATATATTGTTTAAATGTGGGGAAAACATGCTTAATTTATCATAAAAATAATGTCTCAACTCAAAATCTTTATCAGCACATCTTCATTATATGCAAAATAGAGTTTCTTGCTTATTCCCTTTGATTTGTGGGTAAAATGTAGGAAAGCTCGTTTCCGCCACGGGATTAAAATAATAATAAGGACATTGTGACTTTTTATCTTGCAATTCAAACTTTCTTTTCTCACAATTCTGAGTTTCTTACAATTATTATGTTCTTATGTCTTTAACCTCGTAATTCAGACTTTTTTCTTAGAATTGTGAGATGTTAATTCGCAACTGCGAGATAAACTCTCAATTCTAAGAACAAAAGTCCAAATTATGAGATATAAACTCACTTTCAATTGCCATTTTTTATTTTTTATTCCGTAGCAAAAAAAATAGAATTGCGAGATGTAAACACAGAATTGGGGGGGGGGGTTGAGTCAAAATTGCAAGATATACACTTGGAATTACGACAAAGTAATTCAGAATTCTGACTTTTCCCGCTCAGAATTCAGATTTTCTCGCAATTCTGAGTTTATATTTTGTTGCATATCAAGTCAGAATTGTTAGATAAAAGGTTGCAATTAAATTTTTTACTTTTATTTCGTGGTGTAAACTGGCTTCCATAAAAATGTGTCCCGGACAATCATGAGATTCACCCGCAAACACCTCACATATTTGAACTGAAACAGTTTCAGAACTCATTCAGAGGCACCCACAGATATTTTTATATTTGCGCGTGTGCACATGTGATACGGAGTAGTCTGATAACTGCAGTGATTTTACATGAAGAGAGGTGCCGAGTTACAAGAAATGGCTTCACAGAATCCGCTCGGAAACCCACCCACGTATTCTGCGGGACATTAGTGCTCTATGTTTTTGCGATTCCTCATTGGTGGACTCCTTCCCCAGAGCGAATGAACCAATGGAACTTTGGGATTTCTATGACATCACTTATGAACAAATTAATCTCAGTGTTTGTAGGTTGTCAAGATTTGAGAAGAAGCAGGCTGCAGAAGTTGGCTTAAAACGTATGTCCAGTTATATGTGGCAAAAAACACAGAGGCACTAGCATAGGAGGTGACATCAGAGAGGTCCTCATTTTCATAACCATCTTTGTACTTCTTTTTCTTTTCTTTTTTGTGGGGGGTTGGGGGGTAAAAGCAAACTTGATTTAGAAGAACCTGCATGAGTGTCCGCTTCCAAAAAAAAAAAGCCATCGGAAATGGACAGTAAGGCCCACATTCCCCCCTCCCAAATCTTGATCAGGGACTCGCGGCGTCATTCATTACGCATTTTAACTTTCTTCTTTCCCCAAGTATGTTTTAATAGTTTGAGATTTTGTCTCTGTTGCAGTCTGGATCGACGTACATCTGCAAAGTCACATGCATATGAGTGTGGCTCAACAGAGACATCATCTTGCATAGTTTTTTATGAAGTCCTGAACTTTGTTCCTGAAATCCTCCTAAAACAAAAAGCATTAAGGAAATTTATGGGTTTGGATGAAACGCATACCTGCAAATGCACTGCACATAGGGCTCAATATATATTGAGCATTATATATATATATATTAAATACTATATTGCCAATATACATAATATCAGGATGATTATGTTTAGTTTTTTTTTTTTCTTTAACCAATACATTCCCAAAAAATGTTGTTTGTAAACATGTTTAGATGTGTGCTGGTGCTCTACCTTGTCCCGTAAATGATGTTCCGCTGCATCTATATTCAGTGGGTCATCAAAGTTAAGAAGATCCTGTGAAAGAAACAACACATATGTTGGCCTTCCCACTGAAAGATGACGATTTTTAACATAAAAAAAATTTGATTATCCAAGATTGTTTCATGTGTACTTACAGTGAAGAGTGAATTCAGACCCCATACTACATCCTAGAGACAAAAAAATGGGTGGAATAATACAGATTAGCAATTACATTTAACTTGAGCGCCGCAGTTTTTTGAATGCAGTGTCATGCAAGACTGCAAAAGATGTGACACATAAGCATAGTCCTCAAGACATTGGTCTAGCACATTTACATAGAAAAACAACGAAAAATCAAGGTAGTGGAATGCAAAAATAAGTTCTGTGTGAATGGCCCCTAACACACATACATAAAAAAAAAAATAACTTTTTTGTAATAAATAACCAATTTAAATAAAATATTTATACTTGTTATAATTTGCATTTTCTAAAGAAAATATAAAATATTAATGCTGGAAAAACATCAAAAATTAAAATGATGGTTTAAAAAGCTGTTAACCCAAATATTAAAAAAAGTATAGTTATTTAAGGGCATATCAGAATCAGAATGAGCTTTATTGCCAGGTATGTTTACACATACGAGGAATTTGTTTTCGTGACAGAAGCTTCCACAGTGTAACAGAATGACAGTGACAGAACAAAAAAACACAGATAATAAAAAATAAAAATAAAAAAAAAATAAAAAATAGAACAAGTAAAATAAGGAATAAAAAATTAAAAATACACAAATATGAAAGAAAGAAAGAAAGAACGAGAGAAAGAAAGAAAGAAAGAGAATATGAGGCATTTCAATACAGTTCTGCCTAGAAAACACTGTAATGAATTTTTCCAAGATGCATTACAAAAACACAATTACCTTTAGAGTACGAGTGGGTGCCCATCCAGTACCATCAATTGAATGCTCTCGCAATAAACTTGGAGAAAGAAATAGGAGAGATTTTAACATAATTATAATTTAAAGAACACAAATACAGCTGTCAAAATAATCAAAACAATCTGAATTCTGATCCATTAAAACATGTGAATAAACGACAAACACAGATACATACCTCAGACAGATCTCCCCAGTTTCTGCAATGTTTGGATGCCATATTCGAGTCAAGCACTTGACTCTGGGAGGCTGTGGAAAGCAGAAAGAAAAGCGGTTGTCTTACAGCCCGTTTGGATTTGTGTGGGGTTTATAGCAGTAAAGTTAATGTCATTCTAAAATTGTATGATTTTAATCACTTCAATGGAACAAAAAAAAAAGATATTTTGCAGATTGCCCTAGCTCTTGTACACGTAAAACAGAAATGAACAAGACTAAAAGCGCCATCCAATTACAACAGAAATAGTCTGCAAGATTAATTGTAGGTTTCATTTTAATTACTTCTAGTCACTTATTTAAGCTATATAATCACTGTATAAATGCTATGCTTAAAGCAGCACTATGTAACTTTTGGCGCTCTAGCGGTTAATAAACAGAACTGCACACATCCCGCGGAAGAACATTCCAACCGGAGCTACTTCTCCAAGTTTATGTCTATGGCGATTCACGCAGGTATGTGTTACTCCGCAGCGGTGACGACCCGACCAGGCTACAATAGTCCAAATATAAATATTGCTTCTTTAATGCCTTGTGCCTCAGTAATATTTCATTATTTTGCTCTAAACTTAGATACCAGGGTTGAGGGTCCATGTGTAGATCTCTGCACAGCCTTTACTGGGCTATTACAGGTGTTCTGAGGTCAAGGATGGGTTGTGTTATATATGTGTGCATTTGCGTGGGCACACTCGGGCAGCTGTTTTATTGAATGCAGACACTGCAGAGCATCAGTAATGCCCACAAACATATTTTTAACAGCCCCGCTTACAAATGGACTAATAAAATCATCGTAGCACTGCGAGTGAATAAGTGTGGCATTACCTCATTACTTCATGATATGTCACAGGCACTTACCACCATATTATAGGCTTCGGGAACTTCAATCTCAAACTGAAACTTTCCACCAAGGTAATAGCCTTCATCTGATGAGGTGTTTTGCAGAAATGTAAGGTTATATTTTCACTCGCAAAATAGATAACATTTAATAGATACTTATAATGAAAAAGAAAATGAGCAAAGGACTATTTACACAAGGAGCAATGTGAAAAAGCAATACGATATGAAAATCGCAAATGGTTTTTGTTGTTCCCTCTGCTGGTTCAGGACACATAACCCAAAAGATAATAGAAAATATTAACAAAAGATAATATCGTATTGCTCATAAGGTTATGTGAATGTGAAGTGCATACAATGTTTTATTTTAAATACTTGTGATCTGTACGCATAGGCCTTATATTGGGTATGAGTAGGTCAGGTAAACTCTTTTACACTGTTCAACAGCATCTGCATTTAATGGATGTTTACAATTTAATCTTTCAGAAAAGAGGCCAGAATTACCTGGTGAAATGGCCAACTGGAAGTGATAGAGTTTGTTTTCATCAGGAAACGTTACTTTACAGGTATCTGCAGAAATGTTTAGAATAATTAATGTTTAGAATAAGAGTTCATAAATCACACACACACACACAAAAATTAACATCTGTATTACAGCTGGCACATCCAGACAGGTTTATAGATGTATAAAAAAAGAACGAACGTTAGGGATACACCTTTAAAACCAAAGCAATACTGATAAGCCAATAATTATTTTCATGTTGTCAAAAGAACATAAAAAAATTTAAACCAATAATTTTAAGTGAATTTAGATAATCACAACACTCTAATGTACAGTGTAAAAATGTATACTTTTTTATTATTGTTAAAATGTATTAAATTATTGCTTTTTAAAGACAAATGACAGCAAATGTTAAAGGTTAAAACAATAAATATATACATACATACTGCCTTCTTTACTCATTTAGATTTGTACTGTCCTTCAATCAATAATAATTAATAAGTAGTATCAATATATTGTGCATCCTTAAAGAGCATAAGAAATGACCTGAATATACTCACTTGGAAGGTTAGCCTCAAGTTCTGAAACCTCTGTGAACAGATCAAAGCATGAGTGGTGTTTAGTACTGATGGGTAACAAAGACACTTATAGAACCAGCTTTTACTAAGCGAGACATGAACAGCTTTTTTTAGAATGATATACTCATTTATTCTTCTCTGAATTTGTTATTATTGGAATTATGGTCTATGGAACACAGATACAAGACACAGCTCTATCTAGCTATATATGTCCACCTGCATTCTCATGACACCATCTCTAAATGTTGAGTTGGGCCGGATCCAATGGCCTCACTGATTCAGAACATAGCCTGAGTGTTTGACTGTCGATGGGAAGTGCTTTTTAAGCTGCTGGTAATGGCATACAGACTCCTCCTCTCGGGCTGTTATAAATAGAGTCTACTGCTCTCCTAGGGCTGGACGATTCGGAAATGTGTTTAAAAATCATATCACCGTTATTGAAAAAAATTATATCGCGATACATATTGATATTGAATTATTGTCCAGCCCTATGCTCTCCTGATCTGGCCTGCATCACATCACCTTACACAAGTTTACTGGCACCACAACTCCCTGCAGACAGTCACCGCACAACACAACTCCACTCATCACGCTCCCCAGATTCAGACCGGCCCTACTCTTTCACAAGAGTTTGGCAGTGTAATTAATGATCCAGTTACAATGTATTGAATCATGATAGATAGATAGATAGAATGATAGATAGAACAATAGATAGATAGATATAATGTCAGAACAATAGATAGATAGAACGACAGAACAACAGATAGATAAATAGAATAACAGAACGAACAATAGAACAAACAACAGAATAATAGATGATAGATAGATAGATAGATAGATAGATAGATAGATAGACAACGGAATGAAAGAATGATAGAACAAATGATACATAGATAGACAGAGAGACAGATGACAGAACAATATAGAACGACAGAACGCTAGATAGAACACTAGACAGACAGACAGACAGACAGACAGATAGGCAACAGAATGAATGATAGAACAAACGATACATAGATAGACAGAGAGACAGATGACAGAATGATAGATAGAACGATAGATAGAATGACATAACACTAGATAGAACACTAGACAGACAGACAGACAGACAGACAGACACAGATAGACAGATAGATAGATAGATAGATAGATAGATAACAGAATGAATGATAGAACAAACGATACATAGATAGACAGACAGAGAGACAGATGACAGAACGATAGATAGAACGATAGATAGAATGACATAACACTAGATAGAACACTAGACAGACAGACAGACAGACAGACGGATAGACGGATAGATGGATAGATGGATGAGTTGGGTAAATGATGACAACATTTTTTATTTTTGAGTGAACTATTCCTTTATGGTTTTTGTGGATAAAATCATGTCACACAAAACAGACATGCCTAATTCGTCCGTGACCCTATCAGAACAGACTGAATAACTGGTCATGAACCACTGCTCCAGTATCATGATCCCAGCAGACAGGAGGAGTGTTTGGTCAGTGATTGGTACCTTTGATGAGCAGGCGATCTCTGACGGACACTCTATGAGAGGCATCGTTGGAGCCTGCAGGGGTCCGGCCGGCCCTCACGCCCTCCTCCCTCTTCAGCTTACTGGCTAACGTCAGCATACCAGCAGACCAACATACACACTCTCACACACCTGTGAGAAACACAAACACACACAAAGATGGTGAACACCAGGGTCGTTGTACTTAACTAAATTTAACCTTTTTGTTGCTTGAAATAAAGTAAATGTTAACTCAATAAAATAAAATATAAAAAAGGGTGGCTAAACATTTTATTTCAGCTAGTTGCCAACAAGACATTTCTCATTTTCATTTAGTTTTAAGTGATGTACCAAAATAACTAAAACTGAAATAAAAATGAATAAAAACTATATAGACATATAAACAAAAACTAATAAAACTTTAAAATAATGGAAAACATAAATACATAAATAAAAACTAATTCAAACTATTAATAAAAATTAAAATAGCGTCTCAGTGTTGGTTAACACATTCATTAAAATGGCTTTGTATAATTATTTTATGCCACGTTTAGGGTTGCAAAAAGGTGGAAAATTTCCAGTAAATTTTGGAAATATTCCAGAAATTTTGGAAACTTTTCAGGTTTTTTTGGAATATTCCAGGGATTTTTGGAAAGTTACTGGAAATTTCCCACCCCTTTGCAACCCTAGCCACGTTATCTGACTTCATTCCAAATCTGGAAAATCATTGTGTTATTGAAGCTTTAATCCTCTGCTGTTGTATCATAAAGTAGGCATGAACTTTTCAGAATAATATTTTGTCTTATCTATTTGGGGTCAAATTGAATACAGCAAGAATACTTTTTAGAAACATACAATTTAACAAGCTTTGAATGAATAATAGCAGGAGTGAACTGCTAAAGTGTGTACATCAATTATAATTTATTCAGGTTCACTTGTTTTTGTATTCTGAAACAAGCAGCTACTGTAATGCATTATTATAAGTGAGTTTGCAAAGATCATGCAAACTATGTCATCAACAGAAATTAACGTAATTGATTTAGAACAGACTGCTTTTATACAAATTGCAAACCACACTGGAGTTCAAATAAAGCATAAGACAGTTATTTTGTATGGACTCGTCTCACATTATACTGACCATTACATAGAACTACATTACTTAAATAACAACAATATGATACTGGAAGAAAAACAGACTTGCTAAATATTGTACTACATTCCCACAATGTATACAGCTTAAATTGCACACAAAAGACAACAGCTCTAATGTGAAAGAATCAAGCACCATGGTTTTGCCATGTTTTGGTTTTCACGGTAATAGGCATGTCTCTAATATGAACTACAAACTACAACATTTTGTGGACGTGTAATACAATGCAATACATGCAATACCACATGTACTGTGTCAATACCATGGTATTCTTTTAAGTACCTTGGAACGCTATGTAAATACCATGGTACAGGAACTATATAAATCAAAGCACCATGGTATTACCATCTGTTACTATAACCCGGTACCGCTACAGCTCTTTCTGTCCGGGAATATTAAAACTCTTAACCCATTTCTAAATTGTAGAGACTATAATGAGCTTATCAGACACAGATGTTATGAAATAAAACAATACAAACTTTCGTAATCATCAGTTACCGGTTTGGTTCGAGCCGTTATTGTGCTAACATGTTCATTATCAACTACACCTTGATTCCCATTACACAGTGTATTATTTATATCGAAACTGAGATTAATGTCTTGTTATATACTGAAACATAGGGGGTTAAAAGATCTTTACATTCATAATACAACTCTAAAAATGTCAAATAACTCGGCTGCGATCGATATTACACTTAACGTACCTGCCTCTGTCAGAGTCACTGAACTGCCCCGTTTACACCATAATCAGGACATTCAAACTGAATTTTACACCGTTTCCCCCCAAATAACTTCTAAATAAAAGACCCTAAAAGTCGCTAAAATAAATAGAATTGAGTGGAATGCTGCGCAGATTAGTTCAGTGCTGAGTTTAATGATTGCCGCTGCCTGAGCGGTTTAGAAGCCGGAAGTTGTTTCGTTCATTCAATAAAAAGTCCGTGTGGAATCAAACGCCACAAAGAAAAATTCCGCCCTTTTGTGCAAAGCTACATGAGATAAGAGCACTATATCTAATTTTTATTTGATCGTGTTTATAAAACTCATGATATAATAATGCAAGTTTGATGTTGAGTGTTTATTGTTTAAAATTTTCAGAACAGAAATAAAACACAAATGCTTTATTGTTTTTAGAAATATTGAGACATTTTTAAACAGAGAGGGTTCTGTGGGATTGAAACATAATTTTAGGATTTCTGTGGTTTAGAGGCTAATAAATAGAAATATTTCACTATCACTGTTACTTCTGTGTCAGTTGATGAGGCTCCCATTTCTTCCAGCAACCTGAAAAAAAAAATTTAATGTAGAATAATACAAATAAAATAAAATATAACTCAATCAAAAATTATTAATTACAGTATGCTGTTTTATAAATATTATATATTAAATTTTCTGAAATACGTGAATAACAAAAAATAAATAAATAAACATGATAATGTGCTGACTTGATTATTTAGATTATCACACCACTCTTGATATTCTATTTTAGTATGGTGATTTGATTTAATTTAATGCATTACACTGTAGCAAATCCATTGGCTATTGCTTCTTTCAGAGCATGATTTTTTATTTATGAGCCGAGACTGTCTGTTTTACCAGTCTGTGATGGTCTGAGACAGTCTCTTGGCCTCAACAGGATCTTTCTCCAGGAAATCTTGATAGGTAGAGAAGGTTTCAACCAAGCCAATAAACCCTGACAGTGGCATAATCATCCGACACCTCCGACATTCATGCCTGAAAACAAATACAGGAATTCAAATCTATAAAATATTATTTTTGCATGACGAAAATTGAGTCTTCTTAGTATTTATAACATTAATATAATATTATATAATATTAAGCTATATCTAAAATATTCTTAAAGGGGTCATATGATGCGATTTCAAGTTTTCCTTTCTCTTTGGGGTGTTACAAGCTGATTGTGCATAAAAAAAAAAGAACTATTTTTATAGGATTATTGCAAAGGTACTATGCAATAAAAGCATGTAATAAAACTCACACTTACCACTCTTTATCATTGTATGACACAGAGTCATAGATCTTCTTGTAGACCTCTAGGGAACTGGATCCTATATAAGCTTTCCGAAAAGGGTGCAGGGCTGCATAGAACTATGAATCAAAAAATACAATTTACACTGAAGATCTCTAGTGCAAGGATACCATTCCATTAAAATAAAGCAGCAGGTCACACACGTGTTGTCTCATATCAAGAATTTATAATGCAGGTTTCCTGAACAACAACCCATAAAACATTTTGTTGGTTTATTTAACCTCTTGACAGATTTCATTGAGTTTGGAGGTGCTTTCTCCATATTCCAGCTCAAAATCCATGGTGTAGCTGAGCAGAGCGAGGCAGCCTCCTGGCCTCAGAATCCTGTCTGCCTCCCGCAGGAAGCGCGGATGGTCAAACCAGTGAGCAGCTGACATGGATGTAACCAAGTCAGCCACATCATCTTCAAAGGGCAACTCCTCTGCAGGGCTCTGTCTAATGGAGCGGGATAAACAGAGTTATAAATAGTGTGAGCATAAACTGTACTAGGAAACAAAATGAGAAAAAGATTTGAAAGATTTTTAAAAGTGGATAAAAACATAACTAAAAATATAACATAAAAACTGTAAATGTATATATTTTTTTGTACATACACTGCGTGTGTATGTATATATTTACTTTTTAGTTAATACATGTTCAGGATTAAACCTTACGAAAGTGGGGGAACAATGCATGAGAAAGCCAGTTGTTCAGGCCATGAAGATTTCCATCTCAATTAATTTTACTTTTTTTGTGTGTAAACTTGTGTATATTAAATCAGTTAGGTAAAATTGTTTGTTTTTTTTAATGTACAAAATTATTTTAGTATAGGATAAACAGAGTTATTTATAGTGCGAGTATAAACTGTAGTGGAAATAAGCTATTACAAAAAGATTTTTAAAAAGATGATAAAAACCTAGTTTTATAAAAAAATATATACAATTATACAAATTCAACATATATATATATATTATAATTATAAAATTACCAAAATATACCAAATATATTTAATGAATGTTCAGTATTAAACCTTATAAAAGTGTGTCCATGTCAAAATCAATCTAACATGAAAAAAAAATAAAAAATGCATTTATGCACAAGACAACCATGAAAATTTCAAGAAATGTAATTTTAAATTCATTTTTATGTGATAATTTATAACTTTATATATGTATATTAAATATATTACGCAAAAAATAATAATAATAATATTTTTTTTGCCATAAAAATAATCTTAATGGTCCTTTACAGTCATTTATTTATTCAGTCATTCACTCATTCATTCATGTCAGGTTGAATGTGACCTGAACGCACTATAGTGAGGTTTAATCAAGAACATTCACTAACTTAAAAAGAACCAAAAAATAAAAATATGGTATTATGGTTATCATTGTTTTAGACATGCGACGTGTACCTTGATATTCTTTGAAGTATCTTGTCAGTACCATCATATATGATACTCTCACCATATTATTGTTATAGTTTTTTAAGGATAATGAAATGAAGAATTGTTCTTCAGGTCTATATTTTCTTGTAGGTGTTTATGTAGTTATTGTATACCTGTAACACACATTTGGTGCATGCTCTTTGGCACTAGCTATCTCCAGTTGAGCTGGACTGACATCTATCCCGACCACAGTGAGAAAGTGAGGGGCGAGTAGCTCAGTGCCCTGTCCTGAACCACAGCCCACATCTACTGCCAGATCAAGATAGCCCTGGATCTGTTAACAGAGGTAAAACAGAGTAATGCTCGTGTTTTAAAAAGATGACTTTAACCAGAATTTGAAGACTACAAGGATACTTAAAATTATAGTATTATGTATTCACTCTCATTGTGTTCTAAATCATATTTTCTTTCTTTTCACACATAGCTCAAAATAAGTCCAGGCTGCTCTTTTGCATGCAAGACACTAGAGTTAAGCGCTACCGAAATCATTTAAATTTGTAGCCTATCTTTATGTATTGCCTTTTTATAGTCTTCTGAAGTCATGCGATCTGAAAAATCTGGCATTTTGTGTCCAACTAAAGAAAATTTAAGGTTTCAGACATGAGGGTGTACAAATGATGACATCAGTTTTATTTATATGTTTACTTTTTTAAATTTCATTAATGCAGTAAATGGACCTTAAATGTGAATAAATATTAAACTATATTAAGCCTATATTTATTCGCGTAAACCACAATAAAACACAACAAAAAAACATGATCGCATAATAAAAAAAACATGATTTCTGAACAGTTATTTGTTTTTTGCAAGTAAACTCTTCAAATATATTAGGAATGTTATAACAGGTGATACAGATACTTATAAAGGATTATTGTGGACCAATGTATTTAGAAATATAAATTGGAATAAAGCCTGGCGTAGTAAAGTAACCTGTAAAGTAAAAGAGGTTACATTTAAAATTACACATGGTGTATATCCAGCTAAAAGTGTGTTAGAGAGATTTAATTAGGATATTGATTATTCCTGTGATTTTTGTTCAATGGAAAAAGGAGTCTATTGTCCATCTGTTTTGTAATTGTGTATACACAAGGAATTTCTGCGTGGATATGGAAAATTTCATTAGAAGGAAAACAAATATTATATTCAAGTTAAATAATTTTGATATATGTAGCCTAGTATTATTCCATTGAAAGTAATAATAATAATTTCACTTTTCTTGTACAGCTTTTTATATTTTGGGAAAATTTCACGTACATAATAAGAAATGGTCGGGATCCAAGCCAAATTTCATTAATTTTCTTCAAGAGATAAGGACTACTGCACCAGTTTGGAGAACATTGGTAATAATAATAATAATAATAATAATAATAATAATAAGAAACGGAGCAATTCCAATAGGGTCCTCACACCATCGGTGCTCGGGCCCTAATAATAATAATAATAATAATAAATAAGCAAATTGGACTTGTAATATTTTTTCACGAATATGCAGTTTTGATTCATGAATCAATGGTTTGTACACTCTGGCAAGTTATGTACATTTTTGTATACTGTTGTATATTTTGTTCTGATTAATGATGATGATAATAATAATAATAATAATAATAATAATAATAATAATAATAATGCTCTATCAGATGCCACGAGAAAAAAACAAACGGTGCTAATATAGGCCTACATTCACAATGTGATATAATACTACCAAAAAATTATAATCCTAACCTTTATCTCCATACCGAAATCCCAGATCAGACAATGAAAATAGAAATATAAATAAATAAATATAAAAATTATTTGTGTTTGGGACGCTGTGAGCACGGATACTGTACTGTACACCGTAAGTCTGAAAACGTTTAGCTGAAATATTTAATATGAATAAACAGTGTTTATAAACTGAGTTTCTCAAGTGAAACGAGATGAGGCTTGGACCCAGAAACAGCATTCCTTACGTCAGCACGTAACAAGCGGATAGGAAGTTCGAACGCAAGTGGTCACGGGAGACGCATGATAACAGTAATCTTGACTATTTGTGATCGGATCACGAAAACACATCTATACCAGGTGGAAACAGGTGTTCTCTCTCGCACGCTCGATTTCCGCGATATAGGCTATAATTTGCGGGCGTCGGGGAGCTAGCCTTTATCAGTATGCGGAAAACTCCCGGACCTTCTGGGAAAGGTGGGATGTCTCTCAAGGGTCACTGTTTCATAAGCTAAACAATGATACAGCTTTGATTCTCAGTTCCTTGATCCTTTTCTATAGTTTAGCCTCAATAAAGACAAGTAAAACACCGTCATATGAACAAAATGCTGAGTCATTCTTACAAAAGTTTTTAAACACACATCTCACATAGCCTACTCTTTTTCGAAGGAAATTCAGCACTTCATCTATGAGCTCCTGAGGAGGAGACACCCGGTACCGCTGATAAGATTCAGCAT
>NW_015660628.1:160957-162115 GCF_001515625.1 Sinocyclocheilus rhinocerous | reverse complement strand
ATAATGCTCTATCAGATGCCACGAGAAAACAACAAACGGTGCTAATATAGGCCTACATTCACAATGTGATATAATACTACCAAAAAATTATAATCCTAACCTTTATCTCCATACCGAAATCCCAGATAAGACAATGAAAATAGAAATATAAATAAATAAATATAAAAATTATTTGTGTTTGGGACGCTGTGAGCACGGATACTGTACTGTACACCGTAAGTCTGAAAACGTTTAGCTGAAATATTTAATATGAATAAACAGTGTTTATAAACTGAGTTTCTCAAGTGAAACGAGATGAGGCTTGGACCCAGAAACAGCATTCCTTACGTCAGCACGTAACAAGCAGATAGGAAGTTCGAACGCAAGTGGTCACGGGAGACGCATGATAACAGTAATCTTGACTATTTGTGATCGGATCACGAAAACACATCTATACCAGGTGGAAACAGGTGTTCTCTCTCGCACGCTCGATTTCCGCGATATAGGCTATAATTTGCGGGCGTCGGGGAGCTAGCCTTTATCAGTATGCGGAAAACTCCCGGACCTTCTGGGAAAGGTGGGATGTCTCTCAAGGGTCACTGTTTCATAAGCTAAACAATGATACAGCTTTGATTCTCAGTTCCTTGATCCTTTTCTATAGTTTAGCCTCAATAAAGACAAGTAAAACACCGTCATATGCACAAAATGCTGAGTCATTCTTACAAAAGTTTTTAAACACACATCTCACATAGCCTACTCTTTTTCGAAGGAAATTCAGCACTTCATCTATGAGCTCCTGAGGAGGAGACACCCGGTACCGCTGATAAGATTCAGCATGTTCTTTTCCCTCAAAATGCCTCTGAGCCATTTGCCTCTCCTAGAGCCACAACAGACCAACCTGAGACTGCATGGTTCGCCTCTGGAGTTATTCATTAATACAAACCTTCAGTGGGTTTGACTTTTGCCTCTGTACTTCCTGGACTATCTAGAATACGTTTTTTTAATTATTATTTTTTTTGTATTATTATTATTATTTTATTTTATTTTTATTTTTTGTCACTGGCTTCATAGTAATGAATTACTCATTTTTTAAACCTTATATTCTTAATAATATGAATAATATTTAATAGTATTACGTTTTTAAACATATAAAAAAAAAAAAAAAATATTAAATTAACA
>NW_015660628.1:145811-160918 GCF_001515625.1 Sinocyclocheilus rhinocerous | reverse complement strand
TACAATCCAATGCTGAAATATATATATATATATATATATATATATATATATAGCCTAACTGAAATTCACGAAGAACTATATTAAAATAAAGCAACACCCAGACTGTACAACTGTAATTGAAGTTGATGCAATATTCTTAATAATTCTAATAATATTTAATAGTATTTTAGTACTAATAATAGTACTATTATTACTATTATTTAAAAAAATAATTAAATATTAAATTAACAATCACAATGTTGTATGTTACAATCCAATGCTGAAATTCAAAAATAAATAAATAAACATATACGAAGAATTATATTAAACAACTGTAACTGAAGTAGTGTTTTGTCATTTATTGCATCAGCATAATATCAATATACAGTTTGTATTTATTGTACTAATGTCAGTCAATAAAAAAAAACATGGAAACAGGCTTTATTTAACAGATGCAAAAATACATAACTTATAAATTGCCATTCTATATTTTAATCCTCTAAAGAGACAGTTTGAACAGGATAAAACTTTATTTTGATGGTCCCTTTTGGACATTCTGTTGACAATAAGTAACATTGCACCTACATGTCTTTTAACTTTCATTAGAGTGTTAGTAGACTGTCCGCTTAATATCTGCCAACTCTTTATTGTGATAATCTCCCAACAGACATTCTACTGTCCACAAGGAACTTTGCAAGTACATGTCAGCTTATTCAAACCCTAACCCGACCAGTCTACTAATACTCTACTAACACTCTAATGAGACTATGTAGGTGCAATGTTAGGTATAGGCAACAAGGGACCATCAAAATAAAGTGAAACCTTGAACAGTAGTTTACACTCTATCCTTCATCCATAGTGCGCTCAATTGCCTTTTGCTACATTGCATTAACATTACATTAACATTTCAATATATGTAAATTGTGGAATTTTTATTAAAAACAAAAAGCCATAAATGCACAATTCTTATGTTCTTCAAGTGGTCTTGAGTATTTTTAAGGATAGAGAATGTTTATATAAAAAACACCAAGCAGGTGTAGCCTTTACCATCATAGGGCATAATCTCAAAATATGAATTTTGTCAAGAAAGATCATAAACAATAAAAAGAACATTGCATTAAAGCAAATGAATGTAGTTACATGTGTATGTAATTACAGTAAAGTGAGTGGAATTCACTGTCATTAATAAGATATATCACTGTCGTAATTACAGTGGACAGCAGTACACATGCATGTGCTGCTGCCGTAAAGCAATCTACCCATTTTGCGGAGTTTCGTACCCACAGCTCACCAAACGTACATAACTCCCAGATCAGACGTTTGAGAGGAAGCCTTGGAAAGATACAGAAACTATTCCCAGGTTTGACAGGCATTTAAGCTTTCATTTGCATCTAGTTGTGTTCTCTTCTTTTTAATTCAACATGAGTTTTTTCACAAATGCAAATTGTGCCAACTCAGTATTTTCTTTCTTTCTTTTTTTTTTCATTCAGATGTAATTAACAGGTGAGATGATCAGTGGAGCCGATTCTTAGCCTTCAGTTTTTAAGGCTGGGCAAAAATATGGATAGAGCTTCTCTGTGAACGACCTAGACTCCACATCATAAAAGGAGACTAGAACCTCCTCATAATCCACAAACACACCCACTATCTGTGGCTTCACTCTCAGCGACAGAGGGACAAGAGGATCAAGAAACGCATTATATACATTCTAATTCCTCAGAGTCACAGCATAGTATCCATTGTCAGGAGTTGCTGCGATGTATCCTGTTAATAGATTCTCTGGCCACTCCTATGACCCACTCACTACTTCCCCTCACATCCACCTCAAAGTAAAACCTTCCTGAGGAGAATCGCTCCTTTCCCAGTACACAGGCATAGAAATTATGATTAATGGCACCATGTGTCACTTGTTTTCTGTCATCAGACAGACTCACCTGTATCAGGATCCAGTCACATCCACTGAGAGAGAGAGATCAGAGAATATTCATTAAATCACGATGAAAAGATAAACGTTTGCTAAAGGATCTTATATACATTTCAACTATTATTTAAAATTCCCTAATGTTCATGTAAAACAACACCCTTTTTACCTTGTCAAAAACAGCTGTGTTCACAGCAACCTGTCTTTGGTGCATGTCTCTTTAAATGATAACAAGCTACTGCCCATCCCTCTCTTCCGTTTCAGCTGCTCGAGCGTGGAGAAAATGGCAGACAGCGTACAACTGGCTGAGGGCGGGAATATGCTAATAGGGAACGTTCCATCAGCAGATGTGGGCGTGGCCTGCACAGTATGACGTCACACTGCTCAGAAAATCAAAACGCTTGATAATTGAGCCTTCGCGAAACCCGCCCTCCTTAGTTAATGTTACTTTGTCCAACAAGCCATGCCGCTCTCACACAGCACATTATGTTGTCACACAGTGAAAAATACATCAAGGAGCTAAGAGGACACTGCCAACATGTGGACAGACAAGGCACAGCAGGTTACTTCTGGTACGAAACAAGGTCTCAGATTTCAAATGTTGTAATTTATTAAGAAATAAAAACAATAACTACCGTTTTGTGGCTCTTTAATGTGTCTGACAGATCGATGTAGCACCTCAGTGCAAGCGGCACGTGAACCGATCGCCTTTTCATATTTATTTAAAGTATGAAATAAACATGAATGAACGGAAAGACGTCAATACACACAATTTTTTAAATTTAAGTCCACCAAAGTTAATCTACTCTCCTGTCTGGTTTGTTTGTCGGACAAAATGGCGGATGTGGCTTTAAGATTGGTCAGATCACCTGCTTTTTGCGAAGGGTCAATTGAGACTGTTTAGGTTATTTTATTTCGTTTTTTTAATTTTGGGGGATTAAAAAAAAAGCAGTGAATGGATTTATCATTGAAGGGTGGTTGTGTTCACACACTGCTAGGACACATTTAAATGCAAACACCATGTGAAAGTTAATTTAGCATCTGATGTCCCCTTTAAATGATCTGGAATAGCGACAGTAAAGGCATTAATAAGTGCTAATTATCTCGCTTCATTTCATAATTCAAAATAGCCCTGTAGCCTATAGCCTAATTAAGAACTTGCAGCAGACTATTTATTATGGTGAAAACTTAAAGTTCTATAATAAATAATAGGCCTATTAGCAATTTTTGTGGGGTTGGATTTTCCCATGAAACAATGTTGTCATATCTAAAAAAATCAATTCTGCTGTTGCTTGTAATAGTGAGTGAAAACATGTTGCATCTAAGGTTTTTCTTTATAGGCCTTTTGAGATTAAAATAACCTATTTTCTTATGTGATGAACTGTACATAAACAAATCACAACAATCCCATGCTATGAATACTGTCATTGATTTTCGAACGCAGAAATGTGATTAGGGCACTTATATAAATTATCTTTTAGATCTAGATCAGGGTAAAGGTCACATCACATACAAATATATCTCTTTTTAACCCTAATATCTCTTATAATGGAAAAAATGACATAACATCACGTTATTATGAGGAAATGTGTTGTTTAAACAAAAAAGGTGTGTTTTAATGACATAGCATCTCGTTATTACGAGAAAAAAAACAAATGGCATTCGTTATTACAAATGGCATTCGATATAATTTCATAGGCCTACAGTAACAGTGTAGTCCAAACAAGTTGCATTAGCTTACTAACATTATAAGTGTAATAGCCTACACCTCCTAAACCAGACCACTAATAGGCCTATTAGAAATCTGTTTACATACCTGTAAGTGAATATCAAGTGTGCTCACATATGTTTCAATGTTTCAAGGTCTCTAATTATTCTGATCACCAGATAAAGACTTTAGAGCCTTCCAGTCTTTTGTTCAGAATGTTCTTTCTCTCTTACTTAACTGCAGTAATAATTTTTACTTCACTTAGGCTAATAACTCCACCTAGGTCTACCTGGAATTTGACCTTTTGGACATCTGTGCATTTTACAGCACGGTTTATCTCAATTGTTTAAAACTTACACTTAAACTGAAAGATAACGTAAGCTGCTTTCGGTTTCTCATCAGAGCTTAGTAAAATGTACCTTGAACCGAGATGAACCTGCTCAGGTTTATAGTTAGACCCTATTGATGTATTTGTGTATTTAAGGAAAACTTATTCTTGAAACAGAGTAACGTTTTTCCTGTGCAATGAACGTGGAAATGCACAATAGTCTGTTTGGCAAACAAACAAACCTACACAGAAATATTGACTGCAGTAAAAAGTGAGACAGTTTGCCAGTGCCTCTCCTCGAGAATATGCAATGAGCAGCAGGGGGCGCTATCTGACAGCGGAACATGTTCATCTACTGGCGCTAGAGCAGCGCACTAATTATTAATAAATACATTTTCATGCATTGTGATTTTAACACATACACAGGCTGCCATTACAAATTATACGTCTCTGTTTGGTGTATTATTAAACCTTGCTCAAATATAAAATACAATACATCAACCTGAATGTAATATAATATTTCTCATGATTACACATAATTTGTTGCAATAAATGTCTTTTGACTCTTCAGATTTAAAAGACACAGAGAGAGAGAGAGAGAGAGAGAGAGAGAACCCCTCAACAAATCGTGAGTGTCACAAACAATCTGACCAGGGCAACAATGGTTGTACTATATTAAATTTCACGCACGCTGATTGGCTGAATAATATTATCAGCTCCGCCTACTTACTAAGCCTCTGCTGACTTGTGTTCGGCTGTCAAATCACCTGCGCTCTTGACGTGACAGCTGCTAGACCGTCAATAAGTCAGAAAGCTGGTCATCGGGCAGCCAATTCCCCAAGCCGCACGGGTTTAAGGGTTTTAATTATTCATTGGTCACACGTCTGGTCCATACACGAATCGATCAGAGCAGCCAGTGTTTGGATGGGTTTATAGGTGTCAGGGCAGAGAGGCCTGGACCCGTGGACCTCAGCACCGAGCAGCTCTGCAGATAAAATCAATCACTGCTGATCACATCAGTCTTTGCGTCCACCGCTTCACCTGTCAGAAGAAACACACAGAGAGCATACCCAAGAAGATGCACTTTATTTATTTTTGGACAGAAACTCTAAACTAGTGTTGGAAATGAGTTCTGTAGGTCCGAAATATTTTAGCGAATCAGTTCATTTGGACGGTCCATTTCAGCGACTCACACAGAGGTATGGAAGCTTATTTCCGCCATGGAATAAAATTATTTCTGGCTAGCCAACATATTGAATTTAACGATGAAGAATGAAGTTGTGAGGGATAGACTTACAGTCTTTATAGTGGCATACTCGGTATAAAGGTCCTTGATCACGTTATTATCACAACTCACAACTTTCAAATCTATTCTTATAGAGTTTTTGTCTACTTAAAGTTTTATTCTGAAAGATGTTTTATCAGCTAAAGAATCGGTATATTGTTAAAAAAAAATTTATTCCATTAAACACACTGTAGGCCTACTTCTCTCGGTCACAACCTTGTTTTCATTCATGTCAAAAATTAAATATGGCGCTACCCTGACTAAGGTCCATTGACTCTTTATCTCACTTTATTTCAGTTTATATCACACAGTCAGACTTTTCATCTCACAATTCAGACTTTTTTCATCACAATTTTGAGAATTTCTAAGTGTTTCTAAGAATTTTGAGACACAAACTTGTAATTCTGTAGAAAAAAGTCCACAGTGTGGGATAAACTCAATTGCGAGGAAAAGTAATTGTGAGATAAACAGTTGCTATTACCTTTTTAATATTTTATTCTGTGGCCGAAATACAGTAGTAACTTTCAAACCAAGACACTTTCTGTTGGTCAACTTGACAAATTTATGTGGGGAATTGTGGGAAAATGTTTGTCCTTTGGCAGAATTCCCGATCACGCAGATTATTATAATGACTTTTGATTGCAAAAATTCACAGAATATGGTAAATCTGAGTGCACCTTTATGCCGAGTTCACACTGCACCATTTTAGCCCGATTTTTCACTCGCCGACAGGTTTTGCGAAATCGCCGACAAATGCCCGAAATCAGAGGCAAATTGGTGCTTGAATGCTACCCCAGATAGTCACGCAGTGTGAAAACAACGGCGATCCGACGAGTTTGAAAATCGTGCAGTGTGAACTCGGCATTAGTGATCCATTTAGCAGCAAATTAATTATTTGTTCAGATTTCTCCGGGTTTTTTTTACAAAAAAGTTACATAGGTGTCATATTTTGCATTGTTAAATTCAGAATCTGTCACTTTCCTCTATATTCCACACAAGTATGTAAACACTGACATGATTGCCCACTGCCTACAGTATGAACATTTAGCCTATTCTTGCGATTCTCCTATTCTTTTTGATGCATTATTACAAATAAGTAGATCATGATCCACAAATAAATGTAAAGAGATTAACAAAAAATAAATAGAATGACAAATAAATCTTAAGCTGTTGATACACGTGGGGAACTTTTTGAGCACTTTTGCTGGGCAGCTTTTTTGAGCAATGTTTCTTGAGCACTTTCTCATTGAGAATGGGTAACAAATTTCTATCTGGATATTTTAGATCGGTCGTCGGCCCTGTGTCTCACCTGGTTGCCTATTGAGCGCAACATTGCTTAAAAAGTTGCCCCATGTATCATCAGCCTTAGAGTTTCACAAACATGAACACGTTCAACACGTGCTATGATTGGTCAACAATATGTGGCTGTTATGTGATTGGCTTGAGTAGACGGTGGGTGGAGTCCACGCATTTGTGGATTTGTCAGCATCATGACGCTAGAAATGTTTCAAAATCCACAAATGGATCGATCCACAAATGCACAGAAAGCAATTCACAAATATACAGGGATTGATCCAAAAATGCATGCAGCGATCTACAATGCACAGGACGCTATTCACAAATGAATGCCAGGCAAACCTGTGTTTGTGACATAAAAAAGATATTTGTGAATATGTTTTTCTTTTTATTTGCAAATCTCATTTTATTTATTTGTGAATTTAATTCATGTTTTTGAAACTAAGATTTCTTTGTGGATCTCATTCTATATTTTTTGTGAATATGTTTATTTTGTGTTAATCACTTTACATTTATTTGTGGATCATAATTTTTGGAATAATGCAACAAAAATATCTCCATAATACTGTGATGTAGCAAACTTTCATAACGTTCACATGTCTGCACCAGTCTCCTCTTGGCTTATATCGAAATCCTCCGACATTCTACTTTACAAATCCTCGATTTGTACTTTGAATTCGTGACCGTTGTTTTGTTTTGATCTCTGCTCTGCGCTTCCACGTTCGTCACTTCTAACTGCCATTAAACAGCTTGGAAGATCAAAGACAATTTTTAATATAACTCCAATTGGATTCGCCTGAAAGAAGAAAGTCATATACACCTAGGATGCCTTGAGGGTGAGTACTTCATGGGCTAATTTTCATTTTTGGGTGAACTAACCCTTTAAGCCGAATGTGTATTATTCATGTATACTGTAGGTATAAACATCATGTCAACATTTTAACTTCCTGTAACTAACTTATCCATTAAGGTTGTTCGCAAGAAAAAAAAACAGAGAAGAATGTAGCTGTAAGTTTTTTTGCTTTAATATACGTAGGCTATGTTTCATTCCAGCTTGTCTACACTGTAAGCGAGCGGTGTGACGTTACAAATACATTCACACACTTTATTATATATTTTTATTAAACCCTTTTACTCATAAACGTAGGCACACAGGCCTTCAAATGACAAAGCATTCTTCTGCTTTGTAAGTTTTAGAAATGCATGAGTCATCAGACCTTGTGTAAAGATGCCAGATTCTTTCAAGCTGAAATCCAAAAGAGGTTAGACGACAACTTTAGCATCACCACACAGAACAATTTAACTAATGAACTTTGCCTGTAAAGAGAAAAGGTCATTTTTGTTCATTGTTTTTTATGCATTCTTGAATGATGCCACTTTTCAGAAAGAGCACGTCATCATTGTGAACGTTGAAACAGAACAATAACTTTTATAACAAAGCACAGGGGTGGACAATCTTGGGACAGCTCCAACCAGCAGGGACAGATCAATGCCTTGAGAGGTAGACAGTCTGGGGTACAGTCTCAGTCGTTGGTCAAATCGGGGCGGAAGGATGGGGAGAAAACCAGAGCAGAGAACAGCAGAGCATGCAAGCAGAGTGCAGGGACTCAAAGCAGGCAGAATCAGAGATTCAGTTCTCAGCACCAGGCTTGGTTGGCGGGCTGCCTTGGGGAACCAACAGGCAGGGAGTCTCAGGCTGGTAGAGCAGGACTGGAGGGAACACACACACACAGCACAAACACACACAGACAAAGCTGCAGGGCAGAGCCCTGACATGTAATGTCCAATACAGTTTTTCACTGTATATAGTAGGGGAATTTACCGTTAACCATTTAACAGGTTTTTACTGTAGCATTTTTTACCGTTAAATTCACGGTCATTTTTTACAGTGTATGGAATATAGTTTACCTAAAAATGAAAATTCTGTCATCATTTACTCACCCTCAAGTTGTTCCAAATATGTATGAATTTCTTTCTACTGTTGAACACAAAAAAAGGATATTCTAAAGAATAGTAATTTACGTCTTTGAGTTTAAGAGAATTAAAGCGCTGTTTATTTGGTTATTTGGGTCTACTCTGAACATCAAGCCTAAATACCAGGAAAAAGTACTGTACCATTATTAAAAATCTAAATGCACTGTATAACATGAGAACAACACGCAATCAGAAGATGCTAACATTGTTTTTTTTATTCAAGCATCCATCCACAAAACTCATGAGAGGATAAAAAGAGAGAGAAGGGTATTTTGTGTTGCATGTTTGTGTTGGGCAGTTTAACTTAGTAATAACCAACTACAATTACGGGTGCTAGATTATTAAACAAATTACTCATCATCTCTTTAAACGCAATTCATTAAAGCGAAATGCGATTAAAATTTGTTTGGGTTAAAAATATAAATCCTGAATCAGCCATTTGCAGGTAAATGAGGATAACGATTAGAGTGCAGATGTGGTTGCTTTGATTAATGTGGTTTTGTCAATGCCCATCTCTCTGCTGTCATCCAAACCATTATGTTCTGATTTAAGCGATGCTGCAAATTCCTCCTGATTCTCATTTACCGTCACCTCAAAGCCCAGCGTCTGACCGACCCCTAAATCTGACCTTGTTAGTATGACTGACTCTAGAGACGTAGGTGTGTGCGTGTTTGGCTAAGGAAAATAGTGTGCTGCAACATTTAAGCCCCCTTTTAATTACTGCCCAACACCCCATAATGACAATTAGATGAGATTCAGTGGCAAAGTCACTGAGGAATGGGGGAAAGAGAGATCTTTGTGCGTCATTCCTTGATTGAGAAGCCTGAATGTTTATTCAATCATATTGAGACTTTGATTGACAGAATCTAAACAAATTTTGGACACTTTTAAACGGATGACCACTACCTTGGACAATGGCATTAAAGAGCAATTATATGCAAAGCTGGTGTAGGCCTAAAGAAAAATGCCATTAATTTAATGTTAATAATATAATGTTAATATGGCAACTAACTAAAATCTGCTTTGTAACATTAAAATATACTGACAAGAACCATTATAATGCAGGTGGTAAACTAGAATTCCACATGATGAATTAAAGTACATCAATAGTGAATATATGACCATGAACAATAATGAATACGTACAAACACATCACATTATCAGGAAAAATCAACGACAAAATCATGCAATAAACATTTAATAAACATACAACACCCTAATGTGCATAAGTAATTACAGAAATAAAAAAAATTTATAAAATATAATCATAATGAGAACATAATTTTACTGCTTTTCACCAGCTGTATTTTTATTTATTATAAACATTTATAAACACTTTATTTATTAAAAACAATCACCAACCAACACCCTAGCACCGGTCTACAAACCATCCAACCCATCGTAATGTACCTTAATGATGCTGAAAAATCACCTTTTCATCACAGGAATAAATTACATTTTCAAATATATTCAAATAGAATTTTTTTTTTTTTTTTTTTACCATACATTTTATGGTATTTCATACTTTTTACAAAACAGTACGGTGTTAGAGTGAAATTACTTCTATAACTTGAATAAATTATGTATTTAACCCCACCATCTTCAGTCTAACAACATGAGACAGAGTTTACAAAGAGGAAACCTTAAACAGATCACCTAAGTTCTGTGATTATGGCGAATTTCTTTAAATCAAAATATCTTTGAATAATTTCCTACTCCTGTCATTTCAGATTCAGTTCAAATTCTTTCCAATTCTTCACATTCTGTGGAGTGTGGCCAATTCTATTCAAATTCACACTCATAAACCGCAAGGGAGCCTATTCTTCAATTGTGAATTTTGCTCATCTGTAACATCATAATCTTACAATGGCATTCTTAAACATGCAGCAGCTGCATTATGGATACATTTTCAGTGTCATTTCAGTGTCATTTCAAGGTCTCATTATTTGCAAGCATTGTGTCATAAAAACTAGTTTCCTTTTGCTAATGTTGATCTATTTAGTTGCTTGCGTCTAATCCCTAAGAGGCAGCCTTGTGTGAAATAAGATAAATTGATTTTGCATTGATTTGAACTCTTTTTAGTTCATTCTGGTCGTGTGTAGAGGGGGCGGATCTTTCCCTTCAGCAGAAGCAGGTGCCTAATAAATCAGGTCTAATGTTTAATGCATTCACAACCGCGGTGATGATAACGAGGTTAAACATATATTTTTCAAAAGCACTGACCTGTGCCTGTGTTCCTTTGTCATCACTTCCTTAATGAAAACCTTTGATCACTGCTGTTGTCGTGCTGCAAAGAGAAAATCAAATGGATTTGTTGAGCAAGGGATAAATTTTGGGTTAGTTTTGCAACCTAGAAAAACACTCATACCTCCTTGAATACTTACCACCTCCATGCTCTGCATTACGAATGACTGTAGATGCAGACATGATGTCCTTGACATGCCTCTTTAAGTGACATGGTCGAATTCCTGCTTTTGGAATTTAATCAAAATAGCATTACTAATTTCATTGATTTTTTTCCACTCTTCCAACATACGTCAGCCTTATTGATGTATCGCCACCTCAAAGTTTAGGTGATCATCAATATTTAATGAGCTCCTTACCAGAGAAAAAGACACCCGTAATCGTACATTTGTCTCCTTTAAAAAGCCTGTCATTAATTATGCTCAGGTTTCCCAAACCAGAAGATAATTTAATTTGAATAATTTTCCTAAAATTCCTTACAAGAACCTTATAGATCATATTGAGATTTTTCTGACTTTTGTTTGGAAAATGTAAGCATAGTTTGAGACATTGCTGAGATTCTTATGAAACTCTAGAAAGGAAATCTTGGGTCGAGAGAAATACTTGAGAAGCAGACGAGAAATATTTGAGAAGCATAAAGTTTCTATTGGTTGTCCATTTATTTTTATCACTATCTAAGAAAAAAATTGATAATAAAGACATTTATTTATGGCAAGAATAAGTCTGCAGTTAAAGCTGAGATCATCTGATCATGGAGAACTTGATAAGAAATGTTTGAGTTTATATTGAGGTTTTAATTGTAGAGCTTGGCATCTTCTCATTGTAAAGATATTTTCCAAGATGCTGCAATCATAAGTCAGAAACAAGTTGAAAGCTAAGGTTCTTGTATGATTTTTAGGAAAAACATCTGAGACAAAGATATGTATACTAAAATTAAAATTTTCTTCTGGGTTGAGTACAATTCATGAGGCTGTTGAGTTATCCTTTGAAACTCCAGAATAGAAACATGTGAGATTATGAAGGTTTTTTACATAGGAGAATCATCTGAAAAGCAGAAGATCTCAGTAAGGAGACACACATGAGATTATAAGGTTCTATTTCATAAGAGAAACATCTGAGAAGCAGATGAAATCAGTAAGGAGACGTGAGATTATGAGGTTCTTTTGCATAGGAGAAACATCTGAGAAGCAGAAGATATCAGTAAGGTGTCACACATGAGATTATGAGGGTCTTTTTTGTAGGAGAAACATCTGAGAAGCAGATCTCAGTAAGGTGACACATGAGATTATTGAGGTCTTTTGCATAGGAGAAACTTTTGAGAAGCAGACAATCTCAATAAGGAGACACGTGAGATTATGAGGATCTTTTCATAGGATGAAACATGAACTTGTCCTGTCAGATAAGAGAGAGATAAAAAAAAATGTGCAGTGCTGAGTTGAGAACCACTGGTGTAGAACATTACAAAATACCTCCTTTTTGATTTCCTACGGGTATTTCCTGCCTTTACTTTCTTCAGACTCTTTAATAAGCATCTGGGTAAATCCCCGGTGGAGGCAGGGGCTTCCTCCAGTCGAATCTCTAACAGCCTCTTATTTTGGTCAAATCAGGAGAGCATGTTGATCTGAGAGCAGAATTATTTTCCATCTAGGAGTATGATCTTGTTAAGGGGTTTGGAATTTGCAGTCTGGTCCTGGATCAGTGCTGATGGAACATGCGGGGTGCTGATAGCTGATGACAGACAGCTGGAATGCCATTAGTTGTGACCCTACTGCTGGCAGCTCATCAAACCATTCGCTGGGGCACCGGAGTAGAGGGGTTGCCATGACGACCGCTCCTCCGTTACATAACCTGCAACTGGAGGAAAATGGAGACCCAGAGTGGATGGAGGTTTCAGGCTTGCAGTGTGCATAGAGTTTGCCTGAGGGAGTTATTGCTGTGCGGTGAGAGGTGTGAGGACTCCTATGAACAAAAAACGCTGAACGTGAGAGGATAAATAGAGTCAAGTCCAAAAGCAGCTCTGCCATCATAAAGTTAGCTTACTCAAAACCAATTTGACTAAGCATAACTAAAACACACACTTGAAAGATTGAATTTTAAGGGATGGTTCACTTAAAAATGAATGATACTTAGGTAGGGAGGAAGACAAATATTTGAGTCAATAATGATTGAAGATTTCTGCCTTTTCTAGGGATGGGAATTAATAATTTCTGTTTCCAATGCAATAAAAAAGATTCCATGGCATTAATTATTTCATTTATGACTGTTTCCTTTGAAGCACCACCCCAAATGCCACTCAAATAAGACGTATAGGCTAAATACAGAAAATTATGCAAAAATATTTGTAAATTATTACATTACTATTACAAAATAAAAATTATTATATATTAAATATTTTTATCATACATTATTGATAACATTTAAATGCAATTATTATTATTTTAAATACTCAAATGTGTCTCTTTGATCGTACTTTGCCACATAAAAATCCAGTCTGTAATAACAAAGGTTAAATAAAGAAATAAGTTAACAAACAAATATTATATACAGTTTATGGCATGCACTCTCTTAGAAAAATGTTAGATATAGTGCTCTTAAAGGGTTAAATCTACCCTTTTATTGGTGCACTGATTGGCTGAGTGGAGCAGAGATTTAAAATCTTTATTTTAGGATTTAGATTATGATTTACCACTAACTTTAAGGAATAATGTTAAATAATGACATGGGTAGATTTAACCCTTAATAATGGGTAGATTTAACCCTTTAAGAGCCTTATATCCCACATCCCCCATTTTCCTCTGAGAGTATACAGGTGCATCTCAATAAATTAGAATCTGTGTGCATTGAATTTATTTAATACACGAGTTCACAATTTGAGTTGAGTTACTGAAATAAATTAACTTTTCCACGACATTCTAATTTATTGAGATGCACCTGTATATACACCTTGATATAGGTTGATGGTGACCAATATGGTTACCAGTCATCAACCACTTTCAATGTATGGAAAGGAACAGCCTGGACATTCTGCTAGACATCTCTTATAAGATTCTACAGAAAAAAAGGATTGTCAGCTGGCAATGGCAAAATTTGTAATTTTTGGGTGAAGCATCTCTTTAAGCTTGTCTTGTCCACACATCCTTTTGCACTTTGGCAAAGGCATTCTGTTCAAGCAACTGTTGCCATGAGATCTGCTTACGAACACTCTCTTTATTCGCATTAGCAATACAAAAGCATTTCAGAAAACTGTGACAGATGCACACTCATCAACTAAAGCTCTGCCCGCTCAGCATTTGCTACATCCAGTCTAGACTTACTCGAGACACGTTCCTCCACTGCTTTATCGGCCATTCTTCAGGATTAACCGAGACAGAGCCCATTGGCCTCCTCTCCTCTCTTCCACATTCTGATCGTGCTCCAGTTTTCCCGGAAATTATTCAAGTCACACGCAACCTGTCCATTTCCAGGGCATCTGTCACAAAGTAAGATGCAGCCATGGTCATTGGGAGATTGATGGGTGGTCTGGGACCTCAGGGGCCTGAATTAATTTTTAATCGCTGCCACATTGCATCTACCCTCCTTCCTCCTTTGCACACACCCACCAGCACTTAAAAGTAAAAAACGATGGCTCAGCCCTTTTTTTTCAGAGCAAGAGAGGCCAGGATGCTGCAGGTGCTTAGCACGTGTTTGCTTATTTGCTAGGGCACATTTGCCTTTGTGGAGAGTAGTTAGGACTGAGAATACGTTTTTCCTTTGTTTAAACTCCTCATGTTGAATAGAACCCCATTCTAGCTCCCCCATAGGATTTATTATATTTTGATTAGATTTGCGTATGACTGGAAAATTTATACTACGATGACATTTACATTTATTCATTCAGCAGACGCTTTTATCCAAAGCGACTTACAATTGAGGAATACAATAAACGATTCATCATAAAGAGGCAAATAAACACGGGAAGTGCTTGCAATACAAAGTTTTAGGCATTGCTCAGATTAGTACAAGCTGGACAGGGAGAGATTAAGGAAAGAGAAAACAAAGTTGTTTTTTTATAAGATGAAAGAATCAAAATCAAGTAAGTCAAATGGTGACAAAAGAGAAGAGTTTTCAGGTGTCGCTTCAAAATTGTCAGGGATTCAGCATTCCAGATAAGGGTGGGAAGTTCATTCCACCAGCCAGGAATGGTGAACGAAAAAGTTCTGGAAAGTGATTTTGTGCCTCTCTGTGATGGTACCATGAGGCGTCGCTCATTCATAGATCTCAGACTTCTGTAGGGGATGTAGAATCTCAAAAGTGAGTGGAAGTAGGAGGGTGCTGAGCCTATGGCTGTTCTGTATGCAAGCATCAATGTCTTGAACTTGATGCGAGCTGCAAC
>NW_015660628.1:132320-145373 GCF_001515625.1 Sinocyclocheilus rhinocerous | reverse complement strand
GGCATTGTTCAAATAAGTACAAGCTAGAAAGGGAAGGAATAAATAAAGAGAAAGACAACGTTTTTTTTTAATTATTATTTAAGATGAAGTCAGGTAGCATTGAAAGAGATGAGTTTTCAGGTGTCGCTTCAAAATTGTCAGGGATTCAGCATTCCAGATAAGGGTGGGAAGTTCATTCCACCAGCCAGGAATGGTGAACGAAAAAGTTCTGGAAAGTGATTTTGTGCCTCTCTGTGATGGTACCATGAGGCGTCGCTCATTCATAGATCTCAGACTTCTGTAGGGGATGTAGAATCTCAAAAGTGAGTGGAAGTAGGAGGGTGCTGAGCCTATGGCTGTTCTGTATGCAAGCATCAATGTCTTGAACTTGATGCGAGCTGCAACTGGTAGCCAGTGCAGGGAGATAAAGAGAGGTGTGACATGGGCCCTTTTGGGTTCGATGAAGACCAGTCATGCCGCTGCATTCTGAATCATTTGTAAAGGTTTGATTGCGCATGATGGAAGTCCAGCCAGAAGGGCATTGCAGAAGTCCAGTCTAGAAATGACAAGGGCCTGGACAAGAAGTTGTGCAGCATGCTCCATTAGGAAGGGCCTGATCTTTCTGATGTTGTGCAATGCAAACCTGCAAGATTGAGCAGTTTTTGCAATGTGGTCTTTGAATGTCAGCTGGTCATCGAAGATAACACCAAGATTTCTGATCAAACTTGATGGGGTAATTGTTGATGAACCTAACTGGACGGTGAAGTCATGCTGTAGATTTGGAGTGGCCCGGGAAGACAAGAAGCTCAGTCTTTGCCAGGTTGAGCTGTAGGTGATGTTCTTTCATCCATGTGAAAGACCTACCAGTGAGATAGGATTCAAACCAGCGAAGTGGAATCCCTGTGATGCCCAGTGATGAGAGGGTGGACAGGAGGATCTGATGATTCACAGTGTGAAAAGCGGGAGATAGATCCAGCAGAATGAGAACTAATGATTTGGAATCAGCTTTTGCAATCCGCAAGGCTTCAGTGACAGTAGTGCAGTCTCAGTTGAATGTCCACTTCTTGGTTATTCTGTGAAATTAAAAAACGATACCTGGTTGAAAAGAACTTGTTCAAGTTGATGACTACAATAACCAGCTGAGTTATTGTACTACTAAAGAGTTATTAACAACATTAACCAGCACCTTTACAAATAAATGCCTAGTTTTTTAATTATAAAGAAATTAAATGACTTAACTCTTCTGAAAGCTTCTTACACTGTTTGATGTACATCATATTAATCTATTATGATTTTACAGTACTAACAATAACTGATTATGTAATTACAGTATTCTGGTAGAAACTACCTAGCTACACTTTAGTAACCACTCAGAACACCGTATATTGTACAGCAACATGTTTAAAACATCATAATACTTTAGTAACCACTTAACAACCACCGTAGAAACCACCCAGAAATGCCCTAGCAACCACTTACAAGGACACTTCAACTACTTACCAATGCCTTAGCAACTACCTAGCAACACCCTAAAAATCATCACACAAACAGTACACATGCTATAAAACATATAGCCTACTACAAAACACTTAAAAACAAAGCAACCACCTAACATTCACAAAAACCACCCTAGAAACACCATAGAACATCAGCAACCACCCACTGTAGCAACACCCAAGAAACTAAGCTGCAGGGCAAGATGCTAAAAACATTTGGAATTTTCAAACTACCACCTAGCAACATCCTAGAAACTACGGCAGCGCGATAAATCGCATGAGATATTTAATGCGCATCTTGTCAGTAAAGCCGGTTCTGTAATCAGCGGTAAATCTCCATCACGTGCGTACTTTCACATGGAGCAGCATTTACAGAGCCGTTGTTCACTGACAAGCTGCGCAAAACCACGTTGAACCACCTAGCAACACCCAGAAACCGTACAGAACACCGTAGAAAACGCATAACACGCTAAAACATTCCGAATTCTTAAGGAACCACCTAGCAACGCCTTAGCAACCACACAGAATGTCCTACTATCCACATATCACTACAATTAAAACAAATTAGAACATCCTAGCAACCACATAGCAAGCCCTGGCAACCAACTCAACACTCTCAGAAAATATAAAAATCTATAATTGTTCATTTATTTTAATTTCAATAAAAATAACAGCTAATATAACATTTGTCATTTTTATGTTGCTTTTCACCTTCAAAATGCAGCCAAAGAAAGAGAAACATTTTCCAACTGAACTGACAGATATGATGAAGAGAAAGAAAAAAAAACATATCAGCCCTCTATAGTTGTGTGTAGTGAAATTATAGCAGTGTTTTCTTTTCTCTTTAAAAGGCAGAGAACAGTAGAGCAGGACAGCGGAAATAAAATGTGTGGCGAAATATTTGAAATTGGACAGAGAGGCTATTAAGGCTCTGCTGACAAGCTTCTTTTACGATGCAGCTATCAAACCATCTGCTATTTTCCAGTCAATTAAACCATTATAGGATTTGAGATCAATTAATCTCATCCAGTAATAGCTTTATATCCTTGTTTGCTTTCTTATAGCCCAATATTTCTGTGCACTATGTCACAACAAGGCAAAAAAAAGTTAATGGTCTGTTGCTTCTCTTTTCATTATTTGCATTGCATTTAGCTCTCGCCAGGATTTGTGGGAGTTTTTTCCCGACATATCACACTTAAAAGCAAACAACAACAAAGCCAAACTGACTCTCTCTAAATAGAGTTTATGATCTCCATCAAACATGCTCACACGGGACGCACAGATAACAATATCAACATTCAGTACTGATATAAAATGTCAACACTTGCATATAAACTCTGAGAGTGACAGCAGCAAATTTATTTGCCACATAAGAAATCATGACAGAATAACAACAGAGCATTATGATTATGCATGATTTTATAGGTACTAAATACACAAAACCCTCTAGGAAAATTCAGTTCATGCCGGAAGCTGTTTTGGGAACTGGTTTAAGCTGGCTATTAGCTGATAGACCAACCTAGACCAGTAACAAAAAGGTTTTCAAGCTAGTTTTTGGAACACGATTGCTAGTCAACCAGCCAATGACCAGCTTAGACTAGCAAATGAATAAAAATGTCACTTATGTCACATCATTTTTAGCATTATACCCAAGTAGACAGCTAATATAATAATTTTATACACAACTGTAATATAATACTATAACTAAGAGTATTCCTCACCTATCGGTGGATTTCATCCTGACATTGGCTATTGATCTGAAGATGATCTGCATTCAATAGGTCAGACAGGTGGATCTTTCTCCACACTGACAGTTCTTCGGAGAATTTTCCAAAAGTGTAGTGCTCACTCTTTTTAATGCATTTAGATATATTATGCTTCAAAAAGGACAAAGAAACACCATAAGCATGTGATAATAGTCAGCATGACCCATACGCTACATCCAAGTGTAATGAGTTTCTATGATATATATATATTTGTGAAGATATATGATACACCATTGGAACAGAGTTAGTGAGAAATCCTGAGCAGGCTGATTTCTGAACGAATCATTCAGGCTGGTTTTGGGATCTGAATCATTAGATTCATTGAAAAGATCCAATTCAAGAGAATGATATAGCAAGAATCATGAATCAGACATCAATACTTCTTTCATGAACTCCCATTAGCATGCCAAAGAAAGTAGCCTGATATGATTGCAAAATTCAATGCAAACTGAAACATATAATTTAAAGGGAAACTCGTACATGTCTGCTTCTGTCCCTCTCCTCGTCCAGGAGTCTAATGCAGTTATTGCTCACGTCATCTATGTCCAGTGTCAACAAGGTCCCTCTATCTTTCCACTGCTTCAGAGAACCCTTCCCTGACCCTGCCTGTAATTGAATTAAAACCACATTAAACAGAATGAATAGGCTGGGATTTAATTAGCCGCTGATGAAGGCCACAGGGTTCCTGAGACACGTGTTCTCTGTTTAACTCCTGCGCTGCATGCTTCAGAGGAGCCACATGGACAGACCATGAGAAGTTCTCTCTGCTCCGGTTTAATCAATGCTTTTGTAATCAAGGCCAAGCGTGACTTTTGCTATTGCATGCAAATATTGCCTTGAAAACCACTCATAATTTGTCCTGTTCAGTTGAGCTGCTGACAAAGTTTAAAGGTGCACTAAGAAATGTTTAATTTAAAGTAATACTGAAATCAAAAGTGGCCCAAATTACTTTCTCAATACATGTTCCTGGTCTTTCTAAAAAGACATCTTTCTAAAAAGTCCACTGCAATCCAATTTTTATTTTTTATTTATGAATTTTTTCCTCTCCAGCTTAACACATTCAGTTACTTTTTAGGGAGAGAAAAAAGACCATTTGTGTAGATGACATGTGGAACATACTATTAATGCTAAATCCAGTATGAACCTCATCTCTGGTTTAGTTTTGAGCCTTATACTAATGATTCTGTGTGTCCCTTCAAAGACAGTGAGGAAGCAGTAGTCTAATTTATATCAGCAAATGTCAAATCTTACATCACAGCAAATAAAACACACATAAGGGGTCTATAAAAAAAGAGTAGAAGGCTTTGTACAACAAACTGCAATTATCTGATTAAATAACCTTGTATAACTGAGAGTTTAAAAAGAAAGGTTCCTCTAAGCACATAAGCATTGGAATGAAAAGCAGATGACTGTGTAAAGAAAGCATGTAGATCGATTCTTCTATTCAATGAGTAGAACAGTGAGATCTGAAGAGCATGTGTCTAAATATTTCAGCAGTCGTCATGAAGTCTATCTGAAGTGCTTGGAAAAGTGTAAGAGTTTGTAAAGTGTTATAAAAAGGGAGGGAAAATAGTTGACTCCACTTTAATCAGCCCTCATATTCAGTTTGGCCTTGGCCGCTCTATGTCGTAAGCCAATAACAGAGTTTTAGATTCACAACAAGACAATGAGCTGTTGAAAGAGACTGGAATGACGGCACCGGTGTCACTTTAACCTGATGACCTAATGTTCACTCACAAAACACAGCTCTTTAGTATTCAGCACAAGATTTGCAGAAGTGAAAGAAAGCAGAGTTTAATTATCCTATTCTTTTTACTAACTACATCCATTTACATTTTAGTAGGAGTCTGCATTTTAAAACAGTGTAGAATCAAAAGTGCCTTTGTGAACTCTGTAACTTACTTGTGTTTTCCTTTAGGGATGTATTTTTAAAGAAAGGCTGGCCAAGCTCAGACACTTAAACTTTATTAATTATTAATTGGATTATTGGCACAATGGCAAGAAAATGAACAGGGTGTAAATAAAGAGCTAAAGTTAGCTATTACCTCACTGAGAGAAATATATATCAAGTCGGGTGTGCTTAGCATTCAAAATGCTGGAATGATGTCATTGTAATATTTTCATACTGATTTGTGATTGGTCTGTTCTTTTTTCTTCTATTTAACCATCTATTTAACCAGTAGACACGCTGCTGATTATATTACTCTGAACAACCAAACAGTAATGAAATGTTATGACACAGATTGTTATACTGTCATATTGCAAGTAATATGACTAGACACACACATATACACATATGTGTGTGTGTACTGTATACAAATGCATAAAAACCCTTAAATTCAGCATTTTTTGCCAAACAAACAGACAAAAAAAATAATAATTAGAATTTTATGTTGTTTTTTTTTTTGGATGACCCATAATGTTTACCCACTACATCACAGTATAGTTTAGAGATGGCAATCAGAAGGTTGCAGGTTCAAGCCCTGTAAGGAGTAACATGACCCATCACCATTGAGGCCTTAAGTCAATCACTTAACCCCAGGTTGTTCCGAGGTGATTGTCCATGTAACATGAGCGCTTTAAGCAGCTTTGGACAAAACCTTGGCTAAATGACTTTCTACTTACTTGTAACTCTCTATTCAGCTCTGAATAGAAGCGTGTTGGTAAGCTGATGAAAGATCTGATCAATAAATAAAAATGAACAGATCCTGCAAACCTGGATGATTAAACCTTGATAAGTCGGCATGAAAATGAAAACTTATCCTATTTTTTCAAATAAATGTTAGTTATTGTCATAGTTATCACATGCTTCCATGACAAATGAGTTTGACTCAACTACGCTTTGGCTCAGAGGAAATACTATTGAAAAAATAAAATGCAATCAATCAAAATGCAATAAAAGCACTTTGAATATTTTTTTCTCAGCTTTAGTGTTAGCATAGTAACTGCATTTTCCTATAAACTACTTCTGTGTGCCACTTAATTAACTTCCAGTCATATTGTATTTTTAGCTCGTATTTAGCTCATCTGCTGTCATTAAACACAGCTTCCCAATTGTTGAGACAGGTGTGTTTAGAGCGAAAACACAGAGCCTCAGGGGTCCTTTGCGGATGATGTTGCCCACCACTGGCCTGGAGAGCGAAACCCGATCTCATTGCATCTCTCTCGCTCTGTTCACGTCTCTATTAGCCCACCCAGAATCCTCCTCTGCGCACTCAGCACAATCCCGCGCTGCTGAATTACCATCTGAGGGAGCGAAGGCCTGTGTTCTAATGAAGAGAGACAGCCACTGTCATAGCGTAGTATAAACCCCAGTGAAACACTCACCTCCCTGGAGAGAGCGGCTAGCACTTTTAGAGCGGTAGAAATGATCTCCTAGTCCCGGTCAACCATTTTTCTTCCCCTATAATAAGAGAAAAGAGAGAAACGGGGAGAAAACGAAAACCTCGCTGCCCTCTAGATCCCTTTATGGAGAGCGGCGAGCTGAAATCTAGGGCAGCTTCATTGATTTCCAGCCTGCTGTATTATTAGCCGTTGCGGCAAAGGTGATATGAGAGGTTCGAGCTAATATCCTGTATACCCGACGGTTGGGGAAAGGGGGGAAGGCTTAGACAGCCCTGCGCTCTCAATGATAACCGCTGGCTTTGGTGTGCAGCTGCCGTATTGGATTGCAAACCCTTTCAGCGGCGTCCGTCTCTCAGGGGAAGTGTTGGGAGGCGTGAGCCTGCCAGGCTGGCTAAATAAGATAAGGGAGTCATTGTACGCGACCGTCAACAGTCGCTCGCTATCAAATATTCATGGGCGACTGCCAATTCTTAAGTAAACAGGCCAATTTGTTCTGGTAGACGTGCATTAAGATACGTCGAGGCGATAGAGGCCGCACCCTCGGGATCCCCCTGCCATGAGGTTCCCCGGCTACTCCCGCAGATCTATTAGCATCGCGGCCCGGTCAAAAGCAAAAGCTGAATGGGCATGTTTCATGCTAATAGAGGCCGCCAGAATGGACAGATTTTCCATTAAGTCCGAAGATAGGTGATGGAGTGAAAAGAAACAGAGAGCAGGGCAGATAATCCGTGAATAAGTCGAACCTGAATGGAGGTCGCGGCTTGCGTGGGTAACCGATCTATTGAAACAAGGGCTGAAAGAATCTACGGAGTGGTGAATAGAAGCTTTTCAGAGCCCTATTCGGTAGCACTGCCAGGCAAGTTATGCTGGACAGTAAAGCTAGCAGCGCAACAACACACAAGTGACTCGCGACTGGAATATGCTTGGCAGGAACAGACATTTATCAGATTGAAAATGGGAGCGGAGAGACCACCTCAAGAAAATCGTCTCAGAAGTTGTATTTCCATACGTCTGTTGGAGCTTCGGCCCATAAAACTAGGGTCCCTGAAGCAGCAGTGTTATTTCCAAACTAATCACCTCACATCTTTAGGAGATTATGGCCTCGGTCGGTGCACCGCAAATGCCTCTGCCGGTGCAAAGTTGACAAACTGTTGCGACGTATTTTTTTATGGAGGCGGTAAATACGGCGAGATTCGTTTGGTTCTCGAACTCCCTGCACTGCTGCACCCTGGGGGTTAGAAGCGAAAGATGAGCCGAGCTTGCTGACTGAAACAATTCGGAATAAAAATATAGCTATAAAACGGCGGGCTATAAAACTGCCCATCAGTTTGCGAATGGGTCCCTGTGGGGCAGTACAGCCGGTGACAGCGGTGGGCTCCGAGTTGGAAGCCGAGCGGGTGGCGAGGAAATTAGGTCAGTGCCAGCAAAGCGTAATGGGAATTGGAGGAGACAAAGGAGCGTCCGACAACCACAGGCTGGCCGCTAGCAAACTGGCCAAGAGAAACTCTGGGGAATTAATCACGGCACGTCCGGAATATTGAGTGTGACATTCCGCATTTACCTCACAGCGACAGGGAGAGGGAGAGGAAGATAACACAGATAATGGAGCAGGAAGTGAGAAGGCTGTAAAAGCCAAAATGCATTCAGAAGAGACGGATACGGGCAAGACGATGCCGTCTGGATAATGAGACCTCTGCAGATGTGAATGTCAAGTGCCTTGATTCACTGGGAAGCCATCTCTGTGTTGTGGCTGATTACTGCGCAGGGTTGAATCGGCGATTTGTCTGGGGAAAATTGGAAACGGGAAACAAATTAAACGGTGATATTTATTTATTCCAAATTCGAAGGGAATCTGCATTGTCGGAGTGTAAAAGAGAAAACATTTGCACATCCAGCAAAAACAATCAAGCAAATTAAGCAAATCTTGAGAAAATGTAGTTTAGAGTATGGTAAACACTGGCAATGTTTAATTCATATTCTTAAACATGCTTGTTGTTTACTTGTCAGCTAATTAAATCCTGCTGACATGCTGGTTTGTATAGTAGCAATGCATTATTTTCTGCAAAGGTATTATCACCAAGTTTAAGTCCTCTAATTTGCATACATGTTGGAATTATAATGAATTTTAAATTGGTTATGAATGAGTTTGAAATGTTGTCTCCAAGGGAAAAAAATCGGAAATGTCTCCTGTTTTGCTGTTTCCATGCCAGTAAACTCTTAACCAGTACAGAAGCATCTAACTGCTTTAAAAGCAGAGCAATAAATATTACCTTTATGAATTCATGACACTCACACTCAAATCTGGAAGCACCATACTGTATATAACAGACCACTGTAGATTTGTAACATTTTCTAGTTTTTTTTCCCCACACATAAGACCCTAAACTTAAAAAGGCAGACTTTGTGTGCTTACCAAGATTAAAGTTATTCTTTGAAAAAAATCAAGAAAAAAATCAAACGATTAATCGCGATTAATCGCATCCAAAATAAAAGTTGTTGTTTACATAATATATGTGTGTGTACTGTGTATATTTATTATGTATATATAAATGCACACACATGCATGTATATGTTTAAGAAAAATATGTTACGTTTATATATTAAATATATTTATATATGATATCATTTATATGAATATAAATATATACATGTAAATACATGTAAATATTTTCCAAATATATGCTGTACGTGTGTCTTATATATATATATATATATATACATACACACACACACACACACACAAACACACAATAGATTTCTGTGTTTATTTTAGAATGAAACAAAAACATTGACTCAACCAATGGTGTGAGTTTGGGGCGTGACCATCTATCTGTCTGACCAATGGCGGATGTGTTTAGAAAACCATTTTTCAATTCTGTTTGTTGACACTAGTTGTCCACTAAAGCAACACTTCACCTTCAAAGGAAACTGTGCTGCCTTCAATAAATCCCTCATCATGCTTAAAACCTATTGACCTCAAGACTGACATAACAACCACCCTGTTGTCAACAGGGCCTGAAAAAGCGGCTCTACAGATTGCATGTCATGGATGATTAAAAGTCTTGCTCCGGCAGGACCCGTGCTTGTTGACAGAAACCAAAATGATGATGATACTATCAGTACAATGTCTTCATTATTCACATATTCATCACAAACAAACAATACAAGCACATTAGCTCAGGGGGCTTTATTATCATGTGTACACATCACCCAAGCAACTGGGTTAGCCGCTTAGCAACCACATATTTGACCCGACCACACATGACGGGCTCAATCTGTATTCAGTCATGTGATACTCTCTCACACTTCTGCTTTGGTGTGTTTGGGTGTGCGATTATGACATCTATTAAACTTATGAGTCACCTGCTCTCCAAGGAAAAAGGAAAGTCCCTTATGCACAGCACACACTCACAAATGTTCACAAAAAACGCACATGCACTCCAGAGACATTTCCTCCAAGGAGGCAAGGGAGGCAGTGTCTCCTCGAAATAATGCATAGAACAGAATAAAATATTATGAAATATGAGATATAAGTAACACTGCCAAACAGCAACATCAGTGGAAAGGGTTTCAGAGGGAGACACTCTTCTCTTAAATCATGGTGAGATAAAAGTTGTACAGTAAACAGTGCTTCTATGACCTTATGATTAGCGGTATAAACCTGTCAATCCAATAATGTCCATCTATGTTCGCAAATGGTCCGAAAACTGACCTCAATGCTGGTCGAAGTCAAAAATGTGAAAAAAAATCAACTTCATAAGCAACTCGCCTACATGGATGTCATCATTTTTGGTCACTTCCAAATTACAACTTGAAATAACTCAAAAAGGTTTTAAGCTATGATTCGGCTCAGAAGAATCAGCTCCTGAAAAAGAACACAATATTCCAATTCAATATTCAAATTTCACAATATACAAAATCAAATCCACAAATTCAAATTAAAGGTGCATTTCCATGTCTGTCACAATTACAGTAATTTAGGCATTTAGTTTACAGAGGATTTGTTGATTAATGGTGTGAAAAGGTGTCTATTAATGTAACTATTGACTATTAAAAAGAGACAAAAATAATATTTTAAAGAAAGAAATGAACCAGTTACACTTTACAATAAGGTTCTGCAAATAAACATTATTTAAAAGTATTATAATAAGTTGAAGGTATTTCTTCGACTTTCAAATTCTATGTCCCTGGGGATCATTTTTATTAAAACAACTTTAACTAACTAACTAAGTATGTATGTATGTATTTTTTTTTCTTTCTATCTATCTATCTATCTATCTATCTATCTATCTATCTGTCTGTCTGTCTGTCTGTCTATCCATCTATCTATCTTTTCTGTATTATGGTATACATTAGTTGTGTAATAAAGTCACGTTAAAACCACCTTGCTAACTTTTTTTGCCTTTTACAGATTTTATTGTCCCTTGTCCCAGACCCAGACCTTTAAAATATTATATTATATTATATTAATTTTATTTTAATATGTTATATTAAATAATATTAATCAAATTAATTAATTAATATAAAATACTTTTACTTTTAAAAGAATGAAATGAACATAAACCATTTTAATACTGATCTTATGGAAATGGTTTGAAGTTCTAAAAATGATGGAAATGATTATCCATTTTCATGACAAGCAGCAACTGTTCCCCTAATTATGTTTTCTCAACAGTTAGTGCACTTGTTTAACAAGCATTCAATACTTTGAATGAAAATTTTACACTGCATGCACAAAGTCAAAAACCAAGGCAAATACCACTTGTAAATATAATACCAATCAAGCTGTAATGTAACAAAATGATGCAAAGATACTGAAAACATTATTTATCTGTATGTGTTTAGAATACATAAACTGAGACAAAAAAGAGCCATTTTATCCTAGAAAATGTGATTTCCACCACAGAAAGCTATCAGACAGTCATTTGAGATTTGGAAATGACACTGTGAACTCACGAAAGTGTAAAAAGTCTGTTTTAAGAGAGTTTATTTTCAGGGTCAAAAGTGCCCATAGATGAAGAAGCAAAACACCTTTCGACATCAACATCAAATGCAACTGGAACATGAATTTACATTTGACTGAAAAACACTGATACCCACCGCACGCCGCCTCTGCCCTCTCGCTGCACTTTCTGAATCCGTCATGGCACAAACATGGCAATCCAAGGGAGGGAGAGTAAGCCCTGCGTCTGTCACCCTAATGAGTTCCCACAGGCTTTTAATATGCCACACATACAGATGACACTTGCTGCATGAGTGGGCAGCTCGCATAAAGAGAGACAGATTCGTCTGTTATCGAAAAAGACAAAGAGAATAATAGCATCAAAACAATCGCTAAATCAAAAGCAAGTTCACATTTGAATGAGTTTGTCTGAACGCGTGCAAAGTTGTGACATCCCGTGGTGAACTTTATCAGTTTTCATTACATAGTCTTATTAATTACACAGATCTTTTAAGTCTGACGCGTTATTTTTGACATGTTTTTTCTCTTAAGCAGTCGATGAAACTTGTATTCAATGTGTCTGTCTCTCTCCCCATTATCTGTCTCTCTCTCTCTCTCCACATCTCGCTTAAATATTCCAATCCTCAGTGCCACCACTATGTCCTCATTGTCACCCTGGTCGAACTTTTCACTTTTATGGCTTTAAAGATCACATCACATGGAAGTTTATTTCCACCATGGAATAAAAATATTAAAAAAAAAGGTAATTGCAAGATGTAAACTCAGAATTCTGAAAAAACAAAATTCAGAATTGTGAGATGTAAACTCAGAATTCTGTTAAAAAAAATCTGAATTGCAAGATGTAAACTCAGAATTCTGGAGAAAGATAAATAAATAAAATGATGAGATGTAAACTCAGAAATCTGTAAAAAATAAAAAATAAAAAAAAAATCAGAAATGTGAGATATAAACTCAGAATTCTGAAATAAAAATTTTAAAAAAAGAGTTGTGAGATGTAAACTCAGCATTCTGAAAAAAAATCAGAATTGCAAGATGTAAACTCAGAATTCTGGAGAAAAAATAAAAATAAAATGATGAGATGTAAACTCAGAATTCTGGGTGGGGGGAAAATCAGAATTGCGAGATGTAAACTCAAAATTCTGAGAAAAAAAATCTGAATTGCGAGATGTAAACTCAGAATTCTGAGGGTGAGATGTAAACTCAGCATTCTGAAAAAAAATCAGAATTGCAAGATGTAAACTCAGAATTCTGGAGAAAAAAAATAAATAAAATGAAGAGATGTAAACTCAGAATTCTGGGGGGGGGAAATCAGAATTGCGAGATGTAAACTCAAACTTCTGAGAAAAAAATCTGAATTGCGAGATGTAAACTCAGAATTCTGAGGGGGGAAAAAACAGAATTTCAAGATGTAAACTCAGAATTCTGAAAAACAAAATTCAGAATTCTAAGATGTAAACTCAGAATTCTGAAAAAAAAAAAAATTCTGAATTATAATATGTAAAAA
>NW_015660628.1:102127-132123 GCF_001515625.1 Sinocyclocheilus rhinocerous | reverse complement strand
AAGAAGTTAACACAATTCTGAGTTAAAAACCCACAATTCTGACTTTTTCTCACAATTGTGAGTTTATAGACTTTTTTCTCAACATTTCGAGTTATTAATTATGAGATGCAAGCTCAGATTTCTGAGAATAAAGTCCAAATTATGAATGAAAAACTCAGAATTCCCTTTTGAGTTATTAATTGTGAGATGTAAAGTCAAAATTCTGAGAACAAAAGTCAGGATTAGGGTATGTAAACTTGCAATTGTCAAAAGAGTTAAAAACTCACAATTCAGGCTTTTTTTTCTCTACATTACGAGTTTATATCTCACAATTACAAGTTATTAATTGTGAGACGTAAACTCATGATTCTGAGGGGAAAAAGTCCAAATTGTGATATAAAGTCCTGATTACATTTTCTGTATTTTCTTCATTAGCAGAAATAAGCTTCCATACTCTCTAAAAAATGCTGGGTTGTTTCAACCCAACTTTGGGTCAAATTTGGACTAACCCAACTTTTGGGTTAAAAATTTAATGTAAAAATATAACTCAACGGTTGGGTTAGTCCATATTTTACCTAAAGTTGGGTTGAAACAACCCAGCATTTTTTAGAGTGTACATTTTCTCTCCTAAACAATAATGAAGGTGTTGTTAAAGGTGCTGTAAGTGATTTTTTATCCAAAAAAATTAAGTTTACAGCATTATTTATTTGATCTAAAAATGATTTTACAGTGTCATTTCTGTCTGTCTCTCTCTGCCCTCATTGTCATGCCGCATGACTATCCGTCCTAAAGCCAAGGTTGCGCGTCTCAGCTATAAAGATGGAGGCAGGAAATAAAGAGAATGGAAATAGAGACATAAACCGAAAAGCGTTACAATTCACGCAGGGTACAGCCAGTCGTGCAGGTTATGACATAAGCCGCTCGCCATTTAAAACACAGAGAAGAACATGGATAAATCTGCCAAGCACTATGAGGAAAATAAACACAAGGTGAGGCAAAAATAGGCTGGAAGACAGGTTTAGCGAGTCAAGGCCGCGCTGGGATTTATAACAGAGCAAGAGAATGACCAAGATGCCTTCTGACGGTCAACCCGCCGAGAGAAGTGCGACTCGCTCAATTACACTGTCACACCAGATCGAAACTGGACATGTTTATCACAGAAGCAGACATAAAAACAGAATGAAAAACGTCAGGAAAGGAAATGTATAGTAGACGATTGTAGTGCAAATGGCATCAGCACCTCGGGGACATTGTCCTTTTAAGACGCTTTAGGTTCGATTTCCTTCTCCTGGCTGGTTTTGTAAAATGTGGTGGCCGTTTTAAAGGCGTTTGTGTGAAATTTGAGAGATTGTTAAAATCATATCAGAATTTCATCTTGCTCATAAACATTTTAGCTGCCCACATAGACAGCATCCTAACTGTCAAGGACCCAAGTGATTGATTTGGAACACTCTACTTAGGCAGCAACTGCACAAATACACAATTATCTTATAATATACACTACTTTTTAAAAGTTTGGGGTCAGTAATTTTTTTTTAAATTAAATTAATACTTTTATGCAGTAAAGACTTAATCAAATGTGGCAGTAAAAACATTCATAATGTTACAAAAGATTTATATTTCAAATAAATTATGTTCTTTTGATCCTCCTATTCATCAATTAATCATGAATAAAAGTATCAGGCTTTCCACAAAAATATTAATCATCAATGTTTTCAACGCTCCTAATAATAATAAATGTTTCTTGAGCAGCAAATCAGCATATTAGAATGATTTCTGAGGGATCTTGTGAAACAGAAGACTGGAGGAATGATGCTGAAAATTCAGCTTTGCATCACAGGAATAAATTACAATTTAAACTGTATTCAAATAGAAAATGGTTATTTTAAATTGTAATACTATTTCACAATATTCCGGGTTTTTTTCTGTTTTTGATTAAATAAATGCAGCGTCAGTGAGCATAAGATACATTAAAGTCAAAAACATAAAAAAAAACTTGCAGACCTTTTAAACAATAATGTGCTTATATAAACAACTACAAAACAGCAACCCTGGAATCATTTTATTTATTTAGTTACAAGCTAAAAGTTAGGGGTTTTGAGCAAACTATTTATAAGAAATACTGATCAATTGAACAACCTACTGATTTTGGTCTTCAAATTACAGTAATGCTACTTGGCTTTTCATCTACATATAATGTAGCCTGACCTTTTTGAGGGTTATCTAAAAAGCAGTCTTTTTTGAGGAACAAAGTTTCCAAGAGATCCCATTCAAAGCCTCCTACACTTTTGACTTTTGGAGTTTCTCCTAGTTCTCTCTGTAGGGTTTACACAAGGGAGCCTCTCATGCAATTAGAGACCCGCTTCAAGATGGCAGTGTGTAGCGATCGCTTTAGGATGCGGTGTGAACGCTCCCCTCCTAGTTTCTTGGCAGAAGTTGGGCAATTAAACCACAGATTCAGGATATCAACCCTGCAGCATTTAGCCGACCATGAGGCCATGATACCTTACAATCCATATAGATCAAAACCTCAAACAAGAGCAAAAGCGATCTTGAAGCGATCTTGAAGTCCACCAGCCAGAGATTCTTTCCTCCGCCAGTGCCAGTTTCCGCCAGGGCCGAATACCCACAGTTACATGCGCCTCTGTGCCATCCTATACCAGCATGCCTGTGCTGTAATTAGGATAACCCCCCTCAGGGCAAGGCACCGTGGGATGAAAGGTGGGGTTCCTCATTCCACAAATCCCTTTTCCTCTTCTTCGCCGATGACAGACTTCAAACAGAAAGCGTCCGCTATCTACAGAGCTGCCTTTTTCCTGCGATGGAAATCGAAAGGCGCTGAGAAAGAAAGCGCGAAGCCGGCGCAGATGCTGAGAACCATCTTTTTTATGCCAGCCTGTGTGTCACCGACAAAGCACACAGAAAGGTTATGCTGATTAACAGAAGCAGAGACGAGCAGAGCTACAGGCCCTTAAGCTCAGAAATAGACAAGAAAGAGAAAACGGGAGAGCCAAACGAGGCAGAGAAAGAATGAAATGAGGTAAAAAGGTGAAAATGAATTGCAGCTGCATAGAAGGGTTGCAGTCATTATGAAGAGAAACACATAAATATTTGATATTTATCAGTTTATTATGACGTGACAATGCTGTGATTATTTGCTGTTCCAAACGCAGATGATTTTCTTTTTTCAGTGCACACAAGCGCTGCTCTTTTCAATACTATTCCAGATATTCAAACTCATAATCGGCTATGAAAAATGCCCCTGTTGAAACAAGCATAACACATTTAAATATACCAAAAAAAAAGACAGATATGCATAAAATTTTATAAATACTGAATCTTTCCTTTTAAAAAATACTGTTTGTAGTTGTTTAAACACAAATTTACCCCAAAATTGTATTTTGTTTTATATTTATTTCTATTTGTTATTGTTTTATATTAACTTATGCATTGTTTTATTTACTTACTTATTTTTTACTTGGGTCAATAAGATTCTCTCATCTTTTTGAACGAAACATCTGATGCTCATCAATGCATTTATTTGATCAAATATAAAATATATTGACAAATTGTATTAGAATTCAAAACAACCTTATTCAAATTTAAAACACTTTCAAATGTAATTTATTCCTGTGATGCAAAGCTGAATTTTCATTACTCCAGTCTTCAGTGTCACATGATCCTTCAGAAATCATTCTATTATGCAGATTTTCTGTTCAAGAAACATTTATTATTATCAATATTGAAAACAGTTTTGTCACTTAGTATTTTTTGTGGAAACCGTGATACATTTTATTTCAGAATTCTTTGATGAATAGAAGATTCAAAAATAACAGCATTTATTTGAAATATAGACATTTTTGTATCATTATAAAAGTCTTTACTGACCCTTTTGATCAATTTAATGCATCCTTGCTGAATAAAATATGAATTTCTTTAAAAACAACAAAAACTAAAATGTGTAAATGACAGAATGTTCATTGTTGTGTGAACTGTTCCTTTAAACATAGGAATACAATAATGTGCATTGGTCTCACAAACATCAGCATCCCCCACAGTCTTAAGAAATATCTGTAATGCCAAGAAAACAGCTGCAGTGTGGAAACTTGGACGTTGCCTCTGGCTTCTGTTGACTGCTTCTCCTGACATAGTGAGCGTTTGCTCTTCACCACAAATCTCCCACCAGATGGCTATTTAACTTTGAATTTTAACCCAGTGTTTTATATTCAAGCAACTGGAAAGGCAAATCTTATGTCAGTATTTTCCTGCATAGGCTATATGGGTCAAAGAGGCATCATTTGGTTCAAATAATGTTTGTGCATAATTCACTATGTTAATTGAGGAGAATGTTCTAGGTTCAAGTGTCTTTGATCTTGAAACAATCTTTTATTGCCATCCTTCTGTCTTGGCTCTTAAGTCACTGCTTTTTGAACTACAGTTTGCTTTGAGATTTTGAGCAAAACAAGCCTTTGCTCTAGAGCTGACCCTTGCTGTTTACACAAAATAACCAATGACTTCAGTTGGCGTAACGTTGACTTGTTCTGTTTTGCATTACAGCATATTTCAAAATATAACCTATAAAAAAATACAAATTCGATCTTCTTAAAGGAACAGTTCACCCAAAAATGAAAATGTGCTGAAAATGTACTTACCCTCAGGCCATCCCAGATATAGATGAGTTTGTTCTTCATCGGAACAGATTTGGAGAAATTTAGCATTACAGTACGTCACTCATCAATAGATCCTCTGCAGTGAATGGGTGCCGTCAGAGGCCAAACATTTCCAAGATTGTCTTTTTGTAATAAACATATGTATCATTAAGATATTTTAACTTTACATCTTTGCTTCTGGCTACACTATGAGTCATCTATGCATAATATTGCTTTCTTTAGTGAGAAAGTAATCTTGTCTGAATCAGGAGAGAAATATGCATAGATCGAGCACAGATAATATGCATAGTCCATAACTGTTTTATACTAATATGTCGGTGGATTTAGATGTCAGAGGACAACATAGATGGACTTTTTCTGAATGGAGTCATATTTTGGTCAAAAAAGCAATGGTTTAAAATTAAAATGGCTTTTGTTTCTCCAAATCTGTTCTGATAAAGAAAGTGAATTTTCAGCAAATTTAAATTTTGGGGTGAACTATTACTTTACGTCTCGCTTGTTTCTAGACAGCAATGAGATGACAAGGAGAATACATGGAGGCAAAAAATATAATTTTTTTTTTTCCTCATGAGAAAAAGACCATTATAATATCACTTGTTTTCTCAAGTTTCAAAAGAAATCTGAACAATTTTAAATTGTGCTCAGATTCATCAAATGCCAAGTCTGCAATCAAAAGTCAGAGATCTCAATATAAACGTCAATATTTCTCATTTCTTCACAAGACCTGAGCTTCTATTTCATTCCTTTTATAACTCTATACTCTTACTAGTCATTTGTCTTATTTGTGACTATTTTTTATTATGAATTTTAGGAGAAACACCTGAGACAAAGTTTATACATAAAAATAAAATAACTGAAATCTCCATTAAGTCTCATGAGCTTTAAACGATCAGCCACTAAACAATAAAATAGTTTTCTGGGATCTTTATATTTTCTACGCATTGAGAAGATAATTCCTCGACAAAGCAAACATTCCAGGCAATGCCATAAACTCAAGCACAACTAATCAGATTTTAGTCTACAAGTCTCCCTCAAGACAAAGATCCATTTGAGGTGCGAGAAAACCGACTTGTTTTTTGACAGCAAAACACCCAACAGCTTTTTTTTCTTCACATGCTCTGGCTGCCTTCATTCTCCTGATGTTTTATTCGTCTCCATTACAGCCAGTCAATTATCCTAAAGCTCGGATACTGGGTTTCAGCCAGTGGGACTAGTCAAAATGCAATTACAGATTTGAGAGTCTCAACACACTGCGGAACATCTAATATAATGGCGGGATACTGTGCAATAAAACGAGCTCTCAATATAATGCGACCTGCATGACCCAGGTGGGGTTTGTTGAGAATGACAATACAGTTCATCATTTACGCTGGCATAGTCCTGGGTGGTATGATGATTGCATATATAGCATGCAATTGTAGAAAATTTGTCAAATGTGTTACATTGTACTGTACCATGAACATCTGAGAAAAGATCAATAGACATGCATGAGTGATTGACGCTATTTACACAAACAACCAAACATGAAATAATGTGGAAATAAAGAACTAAAATTTGTTTTGAGATTTTGCATAAAACAAGCCTTTGCTCAAGTTGACCTTTTGTTGTTTACAGAAAACAAGCAAGGGCTTCTGTTCACATAACGTTCATTTCTGTTTTGCTTCTCTTTGTAACTGCCATGCAGTGAAGGAATCATTCACCAAAAAATGGAAATTCAGTCATCATTTTCCCACCCTCAAGTTGTTCCAAACCTGTATGGCTTTCTTTCTTCAATAGAATACAAAATAAGATATTTTGAAGAATTCTAGTAACCAAAATGTTCAGTTCTGATTGACTTCCATTGTAAGGTCAATAATAGAAGCCAATGGAAACCAAAACTGTTTGGTTATCAGCATACTCCAAAATATCTTCTACGGGTTTGGAACGACTAAATGACAACATAATAAACGACTAAATGACGTTAAATGTTGTAGAATGGAACCCAGTGGAAAGAAATATCACAAATGGGATGTCTTTGGTATTTCAGTTGTTTAAATGGAGAGCAAATAGAGACTTTTGCTTAAAAATTCTGCTGCTCTGCATTTTTCTTGAGAAAAAAAACCTTAAAATAAATGTCAAAAGACTCATTTGATTGCACTTTACTTTATCTTACAAACAAGAAGTTTTCATATATTAAATCATGAATATAAGGTGTTTTGTCTTGATGCACAAGCAGAATTTTCGCATTTGTTTTACTTGTTTATACTTAAAAGTGGAACAAACACACTGGAAAACAAGTCTTAATATGTTATGGAATACTACTTATTTTGTTTTAATGATTTTGAGAAACAAATTGGAAAATTAGATAAAAAATTAAAAACAAGATTTAAGAAGTGGAAGAATTTTCCAGCAATTAAAAATTTCTTATTTGCAACTTAAGATTTTGAATACTCCCCTCCCTTCTGCTGCTGTTATTTTCCTAAACTGACTTTTCCTCAAAGGCACAATAAGATGCAGGTTTAAATACCCCAGATTTAAAAAATGCAATAATGGGAAAATATCCCAAATGTACACTAGCGACCACGCAAACCTGATCTGGTATTTCCTCTTTGTATCCCCCAAGCATGAGTCGATTACCTTTTCTTGTGTTTACCTGTCAAAATGAAAGTGTTGGAGACTGACAGACACAAAAGGGCTTTTTGAGATTTGTGTTGACTGGAGGAAACAGGCTTTCCCTGTGAATTTGAGAGCTGACAGTGATGGAGTGTTTGTCGACTTCACTAGCACATAGTGCTGGGAGATTCTTCAAAGAGTCCAGGGCTGCTGATGGTATCATTAGCTTTTAGTCTACCGCTTTCTCTCTTCCCACACCTGTCTTCCTCTCTTGCACACAATCGCACGATATACGGCGAAGCCGAACAGGTGGAGGCGAGCACAGGGACATCATTACACAGACAAAGCAGCACATTCATTCTCCTCCATTGAGTTTTTCGCGGCGCTTGCTTGTAATATGCAGCGCTACCGGTGTTCATCTAATGCTAATAATGGTCCCGCTGTCTGAAGGAACCTGAAGTATACACTCAATATTCGTAGCAGTCGAGTTTTTAACGCTTCCTCAACAGTGTGAATGTAGTGGCGGACTCAACACCTCACTGCACACTGCTTTTAAGTCAAGACGCACAAACCGAGCCTGATTTGAGCTGCAAACGCATGCACCGCCGATTCACGGGGAAACTGAGGCTGCTGTGCCTCTGATATGATGCCTGATCCATATGATATCATGGAATATGAACCTCAAATCCTTCTGAATTGCTATTACAAAATCGAAGCAGTTTTATTGTTGGAACGATTCCGGGTAATAGTGGAAAAATAGAACAAACATATAGCAAGATGTGCATTCCTCAAAGTAAATGCCAGTGCTTGAACAGCAGAAAAGTTAGTATATATGGGTTCAAAAAGTCACAAACTCAAATATAGATTGCTATTTCAACCCAAACATATCTTTCTGCATTAGTCACACATTTCCTGTATGCAAGCAGAATTGTACAAATGCTACATATTAGGGGGTTAATATGTAGCATAGCATATGTACTTAAATTGTGTAAATAAGAAGTGCATGGGTACCGGTTTATTGTACTATTTATCTGAATATCAAAATGATGTACTAAAATGTGCAGCATACATGCAAATGTGGAATACTGTATCCCATAATGCAATGCACTTGACTTGACCTACCGTTTCCAATTTGCCGAATTATCTAAAGGCAACATCATCCATCATCTTTTTCACTAAGTATTTGTTTAGAGTGCCAAAAGACATTTGTATGCAAAGTTAGATGCTACTTTCAGAGATTTTTATGCAATCTAATGAGGTCAAGTGAACACAATGTCTCAAGCTTTGAAATTATCATTATTGCATCATGCATGATATTTCGCATGCAATTAAAAAAAAAACTAATTAGTATATAGTACATATAGCAAACTATATCATAAACAGTATGCTATTCCATAACAATCACTTGTAATTCATAAATGACGTAACTCGCGAGTTTAATAAAGGCCTATCTTGATCCAAAATGCAAATATTAGAGATGTCATTACTGGCAGTCAGATTTTAAATGGTAAACATTTCGCCAATGTAGATTTTTTTTTATTTCATCTTAAATTTCAGCATAATAAGAGTGTAAATTTAAACCAAATTTGGACACAGAGATAATATAATGAATAAAATACTAACTTATATACCAGTTAAAAAGGTGACCAAGCTGGAGATCTTGAACAAACAGTCAAACTGAATCCAGGCCCTCCAGCTGGTGGTTTATAGCTGGTTAACCATCTAATGACCATAAACAGCCAGCCTGAACTAACTAGAAACCAGCTAACTACCACATGAAGCTGTTTTAGTCAAAGAAGCATCACAAAGGTTATTCTCACACCTCAACTAATAGCCTGCTGGCCCAGACTTCACCCTCAAACACTTGGACACAACAAAGACTCCTTGTTTCCCTATTGTGTCTCCTCAGGGCTGTTATTCTTCATGTTCTGATAAGACTCGGTCATATTGACCCCCAGCGACTGCACGTGTGTGATATTGCTCTCTGCTGGTGGTGAAGTGCCCCGCTGATACAGGCTCATCACATCCCTTTCAAAGCCCTGAGCATAAGACATGTTCTAATGAGACTATAATTGCTTGTGTGCATTGGCGGGCCAAAATATAAATATAAGCCTCATTCAAATTTACACAAGGGTACAAAGAAACAATACCATCACTGCTTTACTAAACCTGATGAGCCGCCGGGCTGCATTCTGAGGAAGCATCCTAACTAGCAATAAACTGATATGAAAATTCTGGCCGGTATGATAAACTGATAAATATTGTCATGTTATGTCTGATAACCAATAAATACTATTTTTCTCAAAAAAAAAACAAACAAAAAAAATCAATCACTTTTCAATATTACAGGGTATGAAAATGATCGAATTTGTTTACACTTTAGATTAGGGAACAGGTATTCACTATTAACTAAGAGCTTTCCCTCAATTAACTCCTAATTTGCTGTTTATTAATAGTTAGTAAGGTCGTTGTTAAGTTTAGGTATTGGGTCGGGTTAAGGGGTCTAGAATACTGTATGTTCATGCAGAATAAGGCATTATGTGCTTTATAAATACTAATAAACAGCTAATATGGTAGTAATATGCATGCTAATAAGTAACTAATAGTGAATAGTGTTCCCTAATCTAAAGTGTTACCAAAGTTTTTAAAGATTAACTTTAAATAAGTGTTAGATAGCAGCAAAGGTAATAAAAATGTAAAAATGGGGAAAGGGCATGCACAATTACATATTTAATATCTGATTTTAGCATGCTGCTAAGATAACAACATAATACTCTAAAAAAATACTACAGAATGATACAGAAAAAATTTTTTAAAAAAATGCAATACCATTCAAAAGTTTGGGGTCAGTAAGGTTTTTTAATACTTTTATTTAACAAGGGTGCATTAAATTTAGAGACTTTTACATTGTTATTAAAAAAAATGAAGTTATTTTTGTTTCCTTTTTTGGTTCCACTCTTTTCCAACTGTTTTCAATATTTTCTCTTTTTAAAGAAGACAATTAGCAGATTATGTCAAAAGTGGATTCTTTTCAAAAAATTAAAGGGTAACACTTTATTTCGATAGTCCACTTTAGACATTCTATTAACAGTAAGTAACTTTGCAACTACATGTCAACTAGCAGTTAGTAGAGTATTAGTAGACTGTCTGCTTAATATCTTCTAATGTTACCAAAGTTTTTAAAGATTAACTTTAAATAAGTGTTAGATAGCAGCAAAGGTAATAAAAATGTAAAAATGGGGAAAGGGCATGCACAATTACATATTTAATATCTGATTTTAGCATGCTGCTAAGATAACAACATAATACTCTAAAAAAATACTACAGAATGATACAGAAAAAATTTTTTAAAAAAATGCAATACCATTCAAAAGTTTGGGGTCAGTAAGGTTTTTTAATACTTTTATTTAACAAGGGTGCATTAAATTTAGAGACTTTTACATTGTTATTAAAAAAAATGAAGTTATTTTTGTTCCAAATTTGAAGTTAATATAAAAAAATTTAGGTTCCTGTGAGATTTTATTTAGGGCGTTATACCACAAACAGCCACCGGGTGCCATCCAAACTCCACTGATTTTTTTAAATGCATTTTTCTTTAACATATGTTGAAATTTCTCTGCCAATATTGCTACATAATAACCACCAAATATGGAATCCTGAGACTCAGACCTTTCCAATGATATGTTTTTTGTCAAGATTATAAAAAGTTTTGATTGTAAAAGACCGTAATGCATTTTGTAATATGACACTTGACACCGCCCGCTAAGGGGGAGTAGACCGCCAAAACATTTTAAAGTACCATTTTCATGGTAACGCAATGTTCGATTTTTAAAATGGTTTTCACAGGATGAATCTTGGGCTTCTTAGCTTTCAAATGATACATAATTTATGATGATTACTAAAACATTTGATAGAGAAAAAGGACAACAACAAAAAAGAGCGCCAAGTGTCCCATAGGTGGGACGGTGACAGTTAAGGGGTTAATTGAATAAATGCAGTTTTGGCGATGATTTTGACTTTCAAAATCATCCAAGAAGCATTCCGACCCCAAAATTTTGAACGGTAGTGTAGTTCATTTACTGGAAATATTTATAGAATTTTTCTCAATTTTTAATCTATCTGGAATCATTTCTTCACTGTGCCTGCAATGCGTTCTGGGAAGTACTAATATGTTATTTCATAGGAATAATATGTACCCTTTAGGGGTAAATAAGGTTCAAAGATGTACCTTTATGCTTTTGTCAGGGTGCCACCTCAGTGATAGTTTTGTATCTTTTTTTTCTGAGATAGGTACAGTAGGTACAGTACCTACCACAAACAGCCTTCCATCACAAATATTCACTTACTTAAATAAGATGCAATTGTTCTCAAGGACATACTGAAGCAAGAGACTCTGCATGGAGCAGCGCTTGGCAATTTTTACGAAGTTCACACACTGTTCCTCGACCTCCTCCAGACTGAAATGTGCCTCTGCAAGGACTTATGCAATTACAGTATAAGCAATCTGCAGTTGAATAAAGCAGACAAATATAAACTCATCAGTAGTGGAACAGGAGTTGATTAGTAATTTGTGATTCTCTGGAATGACAGTAAAAGTGATCTGAAGCATACAAGAATGGTGTGGCTCTGTGTAAATGTACCGTGAAGTATTTGCAGAGTCATGTTTGATGTGAATCGATAGCACTCATCAGGGTTTTATTTACAGTCTTGATGATGGATTACTGTGGCACCACAGCCTAACACAGTCAGAAGTTTGGAAATGAGCATCAAATTAAACTTTGTTTTATATTAGCTGCAATGGCTATATTACCTATAAGAGAGACACAGGATTATTGTCTCACTTTTACTATAGGCTAGTGGATATTTCTCAAGACAGATTCATTTTTAAAGACCAATTCTGAATAGACACACAATAAAAAAGCTATTGATACAAAAAGCATACACTTCACTTAACACACATAACACTATAGTGGGGCATACTGTCAAACCTACTGCGTATATTGACACTGATTTCAAAATAATATGCATTTTAAAATATGAAATCTAAAGCAGTGGTTCTTACCCAGGGGGCCAGGGCCCATCAAAAGGCTTCAGCAAACCTCTAATGATTTAAAATAAGATAAAACAAGCTTTAAAATATCCAAAACAATTTTAAGAATGTAATTTATCCCCTCAACATTTTTTGTTTGTTTGTTTGTTTCTTTTCTTTAAATAATTATAAAACTGGGATTTCTAGACCTGGAAGTCATATAAATTCAATCAAATCTTACAAATCCATGGTCATCTTTATATATTTTACAATAAGTACAATTTTCTAGTTTTGCCAAGCTCTAAAATATGTTTTATTTTATTTGAATACAATATATACATATATATACATGCATGTATGTATTTAAAATTATTATAGGTTATTTACTGGCATTTTCAATCAATTCAAAGATTAAAACAACTGAAACACATACAAAATGTGATAACATGCCCCAGCCTTAAATCTATGAAAAATTCTCTTGAATTTTTTTAAGAGTTAAACCCAGTCAGGTAAAATGGACCTTAATTATATTGTTGACAATTCTCTAAATGTATGCCAGTAAGGTTCTGTGTTGCAATATCCGGAGAGGAAAAAAACACACATACACACACACAACATACAAAAAATTCTTTAAAAAAAAAAAAAAAACAAGCATTTATGCAGTTGGACTTTTTACTCAAAGCCTCATAGTTACTGAAATACAGCGCTCTGTGAACAGCTTCCACAATATGTTTTTGTCCCTAAAAAATTTAATAAATAAAATAAAAATAAATACATAAACATGCACTGTTGCGATTTTAAACCTTGCACAAAAAAATAATTCACCATAACCCAAATCACAAACAGGCACAGAAAACAACAAGCACTTTTCCTATCGGCCAAATTTAGTCTTGTTTCCAAACTTTTGGCTGGAGTCACAGTGTGGTAAATACACTTTTCCATTATGTTGCTCGAGTAAAGAGCACATGCATTACCCAGATCCATTTTGTACCTTCCAACCCCTTCATTTTCCCCTAATGTGTACCATCAAGACAAACAGGTGTACCAGCCAAAATCTATTCGGCTTCCGCACAGATGCACAACAAACACACACACACACCAACCCAATGCAACCATGGCCTTTCCTGACCTACAAGAAACACTCACACACACACACCCCGCCCACACGTGAATACCCACACACACATACTCACGGCGAGCATCTGCCGTACACATGTCAAGCCGCAAGTGCACAATCATGAATATTTAACAGACTGTCGTCTACACGCGCTCCATATATGTCACCCTCCTCCTCCGCCGGTAGACGGTCTCCTCTCAAATGGGAATATTATCATTCAAGGAGACTTTCCCTGCCAGTACTGAGATGGAATTTAAAGGTATATGTGTGTGCGCAGATGCGTTCGCATGTATTCTAGCTTATGTAAGTCTCTGAGTATTTTTCTGACAATGCAAGGAAATCATTGTGTGCATGCACGAGTGCGTGGATGTCACAAGAATATAGAGCGGAACATGCGAAAGGAGAACAAGGGATAGCATGTGAACATGCATGTGGGCTTTCCTAGAGCTTTGTGAGAAATCTAGGTCAGGCAAGAGGGCCGTCTGAGGAGGAGGATATTGGCTTGTCACCTTGGACTGTGAGTGGGCAGACAGGGAGCAAAACTCACTACGCTCCTCTCTGCTCTCAGAAACAACTGGAATCTCTAGCTGACTGACTTCAGGAGCAGATAAAGGCAGTTCGCTATCTGCAGCGCCAGATATTCAGTCAAAACGTGCACATTTTAGCTTAATACTTTATGACAACAAAGATAAATTTCCCAAGAGGAACATTTTATTTCTCAGATGTTGCTCTTTTATAGTTTTGGAGACTTAATGGGGTTCTCAATTATGTTTTATTTAAGCAACGGTGTGTCCGAAGTTTTTTTATTTGTTAGTTATTTTTTACCTAATCAAAATAACCCGACTGCAGTCTGATTGAGATTAACTGGAATGCACAATGAAAAAACATGATTTTTGAAAGTTGTTGAAAACGGAGTTATCTGTTTTTGCAAATGAACTCTTCATATATAAAATGTAAACAGATTCTTTGTTAGATTTTTCTTACAGTTGAAAGCACAAAGTCTAAACATACCCTGTGCTCCATATAATTCATGAGGACAGCAAAATTGGTGGTGTGGTTGCAGAAGCAGGAAGTGACATCAGGAAGAGAAGGCAGTGCTCTGCACCCTTTCTTGGACCAAGCACTTGCATGACCCGCCCTTTGGACATGAGACACTACATCAGAGACTGTAATATGAAATGACACCTGTTAGCAGTTTTATAACAGCATTACGTTCTCTTACATGATATTCCAAAAGACGCAGACGGGAGTGACTTGTTTGGAATACTCTGCCTAAAGAAGAAAAAGGAAAATCATTATTTTTATATAATTTAAAACTATTATAGTTATATCTTCTGTTTTCACTTTAATTTTAATTAAAGTTTTAGTAATTTTGAATTTTTTTTTTTTTTTTTTTTTTTTTTTTAAGTCTGGGTCATTCAAAGGAAATGGTGCTATTTGCACCTGAAAGAAAGAGGTTACCTCGGGTCAATGGTGGTAACTGCCATAGACAATATTGTTCCCCTTATATTTAGATTTGTGATCAGCAAATGAGCTTTTCAGTGGCTGTTTCTCAAACTATTACAGCTGATACAAAAAAATGTGGTTACGTTTACCAAAAGTTGTTTATCATCGCTAACCCTAAAGCATTGCATTGTGTTAATCCTGTCACAGTTTGTGAATATAGGAATTTCAGACTTATTGAAAATTGAAAATTTACTGAAAATAATGTACTCACCTTCAGGCCATCCAAGATGTAGATGAGTTTGTTTCTTCATCAAAAACATTGAAGAAATGTAGCATTACATCACTTGCTCACTAATGAATCTTCTGCAGTGAATGGGTGCCGTCAGAATGAGAATCCAAACAGCTAGCTACATTTACATTTAATCATTTAGCAGACGCTTTTATCCAAAGCGACTTACAAATGAGGAGAACAATAGAAGCAATCAGACCAATGAGAGAGCAACAGTATACAAATGCTGTGACAAGTCTGTTAGTCTAGTACAGTATACATAGCATGTTTGCATAGCTTTTTTTTTTTTTAATGATAAAAACAGCCTGAGGGTAAGTATATTTTCAGCAAATTTTCATTTTTGGGTGAACTATTCCTTTAAAGTAGGACCATCCTAGAAGAGGCAGCAATAGTTCAGATACCCTCCAGCCCGGTCAGTGAGGTGAAGGTCTGCTGGGATAGATAACCAAACTGAGAGATACAGCAAGAGAATGACTTTTCGGAGCTGAGAATACTCTATTTCGACACTCAATGACTTTGGACAGTGCCACAAACCCTTGAAGAAAACCATAACCCCACAGCCAGTCAGGAAATTACCTGCTTCAAAGCACAGGGAATAAGAACCCTATTCCAGACCTATGTACAAGATATGCTTTCATGCACCTATGTAATTGCATTTCTAAATGAACCACTTGTATTTGTGAGCTTGATAACCACCAAGCCATTTGACTATGTGCATATGGCAGACATTTGCATATGCCACCCGCAAAGACCAAGAACGCTTTATATATGGTAATACTGGCATAGAAGGGGGGTGTCTTCTCATTTTCATCTTTCTCCTCAAGCAACCTACAGACGCCTGACTTTGAGAACTGAAAGGTGAGTGAGCGGGGCGTCGTTGTAAATGACTCACAAACTCTGCCACGTGTCACAAGTTATTTCTTTGACAGGCATCTGTCATATTGCATTGCTCCTAGTCTCAGGAATTTTCACTTATCTATAAAAAAAGAAGTGCTGCACGGTACAGCAAAGTGAGCGTGTAGGCGATACTGTCGTGTCAAAGCATGGATGCAACTGCATATTAAGGAGGACTGGGGAGGGTGGATTTATGAATCAGCCATTGAAAACTCATCCAGTATTCTGAATATTGGTGTCTATGGTGGTTATGGAAGCCCGTCAAAGCCTGCTGAAAGAAAAATGCTATAAATAAATTGAAATTCACAAATGCATGTTTCTACACAATTCATCACAGAAGCCATTTTCAAATGATAGAAGACAGTTTAGTTTGCACTGAACACGTGATGTGTCTGCTGGAGAAATATGTGGCTTCATAGATTTATAAGCATCATATATTGCTATTTACTGTAGACAGCCTATTTTCTTTTTCAGCTCAAGGAAGTACCATGCTATACCATGCAGTGTTGTTTTGGTTAACTAAAACTAAAAGTAAAACAATTTTTTTTTTTTTTAATAAAATTAAAAATGCTGCCTTGCCATCTAAATGACATAAATGAAGTACTAAAATGACTACAACTAAAACTGAAATAAACTAAAAATAAATAGAATATTAAAAAATAATAATACATACAAATAACTAATAACAATGACACTAATAACTCAAATTAAAACTGAAAAAGCTCACTCAAAATATTAAAAAACTATAAAATAAACTTACTCAAAACTGAAATAAAATAAATTAAAAACTGAAAACAGAAATTCAAATGTTAAAAATAATACAAATGAAAAAAATAACAAAATTACTCAAACTTATAATAAAAATAAAACAATATAGAAAAGTTTAAAATATATTAAAATATTAAAATGATCATTATAGTAGACTATATCAATAATACTAAAAAAATCCTAAAAGAAATAGGTTAAAGTGCCTAAATTACTAAAACTAAAATAAAAATAAATTAAAGATAAATAGAAATCATTAACAAAATAATTAAAAAAACAAAAGTCCATAACATTACTAAAACCTACACTTAAATAGCAAAAATGAAAATCTAAAAATAAAAGATAATTAAAGATAATTGAAAGAAAGTTGTATAATAGTATAAGTACTAAAATTAATGAGAAAAACTTTTAAAAAAAGAAAATAATATTTTTTATGTATCATCGCAATCTTTTAATTACATTGCATCAACTATAAAAATATTTCCTAATTTTACCTCTTGATTTTTTTCAGTTACACAGTACAGTATTACTGTGTTTTTCTGGACATGAACCATGGTAAAACCATTATTTTGGGGCAGTATGGCATACAGTACCATACAGCCACAGTAAATGTCAAAGTACCATATAGTGTAACAATCTAATACCATGGCTTTGGTAAGGGTACACCTAAATACCTTTTCAGTGGCATATTTCAAAGGAACATCTGACACATTGCTGTACCATGGTGACATTATGTAAGTTTAGGGTAATTGAATCATAATCTCCAGTGTTTTGGTACACAAGCAGATCATGACGGGAAGTACGGAAGTGTTTTATTCCATTAGTGTAAACACACACACACAGATTGTTATCGCCATCACTAAGCCTGCTAAGTGGCATCCGCAGGTTAAGTGTCAATTTCACTGCATTTTCTTCTACTGAGCTCTAAGTTCCGCCATGCTCATCAGTAGAAATCATCCTCGATTAGGGCTGACAGGGATTTGATCCTTTTAGCCAGTAATCCAGATTTACATTCATGGATCTGGCTATGTCAATGGCATTAGCATCCTTAGTGTGGATAATGCCAACCCGGGCGCTTAACCCCACAAACTCTTTGATGGCTTTACTGACTATTGTGCCCAGGGTGACGCTGGTGCAGACATCATAGAGTCGAACAAAGACACAAGACTACGCGGATATTAGTTTCAGTTTGAAAAACAAAGGGTGTTTCATCAGAGTTAGTTCAGTAATGGATATAATGACTGAAGGGGGGGGGATCTTTTTAATATCTCAATTGCTTCTCTTAGATGGAAAAGATTAAATAGAGAGCAAATCACGAGTTTCTCAGATGTTCTCCTGAGAAAAAGACTCCTCTTAGGTCTATCTTCTAATAATTCAGAAGAGATCTGAGGTCTCAAACTGTCCTCAGATGTGTCAAGATTAACCCAAAAGCTCAGCAGATGCTATTTCATAGCTCAGGAGATTTAACTGAGTTTTCATTTAAGGATTTACTTTGTCTCAGGTTTTCTCTTGAAATAAAAATTAACACAAATAATTGTTGACATGCAATTAATATGAACAGCAAAGTCAGAAAGACTTCTCTAACGCTCATCAAAGCTGCATTTATTTGGTCAAAAATGGTCAGTAATATTGTGAAATATTATTATAATTTAAAATAAGTGTTTTCCATTAAATATATTTTAAAATGTAAATTATTCCTGTGAATTTTCAGCATCATTACTCCAGTCTTCAGTGTCACATTGCTGCTTAAGAAACATTTCTTATTATTCTCAATGTTAAAAATTCTATCAAAATGCTTAATATATTTTGGAAATATATGATACATTCATATAAGGATTCTCTGAAAGTTCAAAAGAACCGCATTAATTTGAAATAAAAATCTTTTTATCATAAATATCTTTATGGTCACTTTTGATCAATGTAATGTGTCCTTGCTGAATAAAAATATGAATGTATTTAAAAACTGACCCCAAACTTTTGAACTTTAGTATAAATCTAAAAAAAAAAGTCTCCATTTCCTATCCATTCTATTTAGAAGATGAGATGTGGGCAAACGTTTCAAGATACTCAAGTATTTCTCATTAAATTCTTCCTAGATCAAATAATTTGAGCTATGCTGTTAAGATGAAATTTTTACCTCTATACTCTTACTTACAGTACATCTCCTGAGCGATGAAAGAGCAACCTCTCAATAAAAGTTTCCAGTGGGAATTTCCTTTTAGGTCGACCAGACACATGGCCATCCCAAAATAGATCATGGATGTCATGCCATTTTGATTATGGTTTTGAGAAACAGCCATAAAGACAAAGCCGCTCTCAGCTCACTTCCCATCTGAGCGCCACATGCTTTTACGCTGCATCACATAACCTTCCAAGGTTTGATAGGAATAAATGCTTTCAGATCTGTTGTCTGGTGAATGCAGCATTCTAAAGCTTGCAGACCGCAGTCGTTTCGGATTTATTGACCGCTTGCTTCTGATCCCCAACAGCAGAAAGCGAGCTACACTGTGACAGTGCTGTCAATGGGTGCTGACCTCTGCTGCCTGCTTTAGTCAGAGCGATAACCCCTGTGGACAGTATTGTTTCCTGCAGGACCAATTCACGCTCAAGGCACAATCGATACTCAAATGGGAAGCATTTCAGACTTTCTACACATTGCAGGTTAAATAGGGCCGTGTAAAAGTATAAGTGCGTGTAAGGAGCTTTGGAAAGCTGACGCAGGAGTTTGTTGGGGTTTTAAGGCTGGCCGTAAATGTGCAATGCTGATGTTCCTTCTGTCTGTGGACACTTAAAGGAATAGTTCACACAAACATATAAATTCTGTCATCATCATTTACTCACACTGTCGTTCCAAGCCTTTCTTTCTTCTGTGGAACATAGAAGATACTCTGGAAAATGTCTAAGAGTTTTTTTTTGATCCATAAAATGACAGTCAGTTGGTGCCAGTGTTGTGTGGACATTCCAACATTCTTCAGAATTCTTTAGCGTTCTGCAGAAGAAAGAAAGACTAACGAGTTTGGAACAACATGATTGAGTAAATGATTTTCTTTTTTTTTTTTTTTATGTACAGAATTTTGCACCAACTACACACAGTATGTAGTAGATGCATTCATATAGTGATAGCATGATGTATTGTCCAGACTGATAAATCAGACAATATTTGGCCATTTTGAGATTATCTGTAATAAAACGGAACACTAACATAAATTATACTTTACACTGGATACAATTTTCTTACTATTCTACTATTTATATACTATTGGGGCCAGTAAGAGGTTTTAGAGAAATTAACACTCCAACGCTCAAATTAACACTAACACATGAAATTGTAATATACAATAACGGCAATGTATTCCTATATTTTAATAGAAATTTATTTCCTATTCATATGAGCAACTTCCAATGTAACATGACAATTCAATTCAATAATCTAATTTGCTTTTGCCATTTCCTATTTTGCTTCGCCTGTTTACATACTACATTGGCATTTTGCATATTACATTTCAAATTGAATTTGGCCAACAAAGTGCTTCCATAGTGAAAGAATATGCAGTATGTAATGATAAACATTTTAAACTGTAGTATCCTATTATTGCAACGTGACCTCTACATGTTTAATTCAGCGACAGTATCTAGATATAACGTTTAGTATATATGGTTATTTTGCATTTTCATCCAAATAAAAATGTCTGGGTCATTTCAGGTATAGTCCTGGACCATTTTTTTTTTTTTTTTGAAAAAGTGGCCCAATTTACATGCATTGATCCTAATTAGTGCAGGACGGTAATTGAAACAGTAGACATTATTCTATAAAACATCAGTTCCCTGCACACATAAAAACAGGGTACAATGTACTGTTTTAGTATGAAGGAAATTTCCATGTTTATTTTTTTACAGGTGTATTTCCAGTGCACTGCATTGTGGGACAGAATATTTAATGCACAGTTTTGTGGTTGCATACTGCACATTTTGCCAAATTTAGTGGGGCATCACAAAACAAAATTATATACTAGTGCACACAATGCAGAAATAGTATAAGAAATATTGTAGCATGAAATTCCTAACACACCCTTTGTTTTGATCCCTCTGTAGGTGGTCAAAGCTGATACTGCAGGCTTTCTGTTGTGGCTGTGAGTTCAGCACAGAGTGTATAAGGTATGTAAACCGTGTTTTAGAGGGCCGCTGTATGTCTTAAGGTTCCCGCTTGTAAAGTCCAATATCTGCTTGACCCTACGGCCCTGCACAGACGCCCGCTCTCAACCTCACTACCCTTCTCCACAGGAAACACTCATCTGCTCTTACTCTTCTTGCTTCAGAAGCAGCCGAGGCTGAGCAACAGAACTCTAGTGTGACAATACACACAGGGTGCAATGTGGCATACTGTACTAACCATCTGTGAGTGTGAGAGTCTGTGCGCGTATACTTTACATTCTCTAGCAATAACAGAGCTGTGTTTGTGATGCAGTTGGTGTAGTGCTGTTATTATTTAAAAATGTATAAATATAATTTTATAAAATCTTAGCAACTCCAAACTTTTAAACAATATGCATGTGTTTTATCCTTAATGGTGTATTGTGTCATTAGCTTAGCAACACAATAACATCAAACTCTACTGAAATCAATTCAAGTTCACAGGGTTCATGCTGATCACTTATGAGGAACATTTCCTTACAAGGCAGCTGCCAATGTTGACAGCAAGCTCACAGGTTTTGCCGAAGAGCTGGTGTGTGCATTTGTTCTGTGCTTAATGCTGCGCGTTTATGTGTGCGTGCCTTGTGACAGCGCAGAAGACTTAAGATGGATGTATCAGGGAGTTGGAGTGCAGGGGTAATCAGTGGAAGAAAGTGAGAGAAGGCCAGTTCACTCCTACGCATCAAACTTGCCGTTTTTCCCGCTCCTGCAAAGCTGTGATACCAGCCATCAGAACACAGACTACACAGATCCATCACTAACACTTCATATTTTATTATTAAAGGAATAGTCCACCATTCTGTGCTTATCTACTCGCTCTTATGTCTTTTCAAGCTTGTTTGACTTTCTTTCTTCTGTGGAACACAAAAAGAGAAATTCTGAATTCTACTGGTCGCTCTTGTCCATGCAGTTACAATGAATAAGAACTGTATTGAGAATTTTCGAGCTTTAAAGGATACAAAGCTCCATCTGTACAACTTATGCAAGTCTTACAGTTAGTAGCTCAGTGGAATGTATCATCCAATATATTAAGGGTAATAAATGGAACTATTTGCTAATTTATTTGTTCTATGACAAAGTAGGTTTGGGATCAGTTTTGAGATTTATTCATGTTTTTGAAATAAGTTCCTTATGCTCACCAAGGCTGCATTAATTTGATCAAAAATACAGTAAAACAGTATTGTGAAATTATTATTATAATTTTAAACACTTTAGTCTTCAGTATCACATGATTATTATTATTATTATTAAATTTTTATTTAACATGGACATCACAGTTACATTGGACAAACCATATGCACTTGCTTAAGTGTTTTAGCACACATGCTAATTTTCAACACCTGTCCACGGAGGCTTTTCAGAAAGCAAAAAAAATGTAAATTAATAAAATAAAACCAATAACAATGCTAATAATAATAAATACTAATAACAATGTTAACAATAAAAGTAAAAATAATGATACTAATAAAGAAAAAGGGAAAAAGAAAAAATATACCATAAAATAAAAAAATAAATAAAAAAAGGAACAATACATTCAAAATTATTTACATACATAAGCTATAAAGCAAAGACAACATAATCAGACAATATCGCAATAATAATTTCGTATGAAGAACTATTCATGTGAGCACTGTTGTTTGGTTTTTAACCATTGTTTAAGTCCTCTGTTAAAAGATCCTTTAGAATCAGTCTAAAATGCTAATTTGGTGCTTTTTTAGTTTTATTAATGTTGAAAACAGTTGTGCTGCTTAATATGTTTGTCAAACCGTTGAGTTTTTTTTTTTTTTTCAAGATTCATTACAAATCTGTAGTATTTCATTATTTTCTTATATTTAAACAATGTTAAAAATATAAAATAACAAATCAAACAATTGTCATACAATTTCATTAATTCTGTAAAATGTATATATTTTGACAATTTAGCCAAACAACAAATTACATAATAGAGATGTATGTGAATTACACCATCTAATGATATAAATTATTTACAATTAAAGGAACTCTTCACCCCAAAATGAAAATGTTGCCCTCATTTACTCACCCTCATGCCGTTCCAAACCTGTATGAGTTTCTTTCTTATGTTGAGCATAAAATAAGATATTCTGAAGAATGCTGGTAATCAAACAGTTGTTGGTCCCCATTGACTTCCATAGTATTTCTTTCCTTGCTATGGAAGTCAATGGGTACCAACAACTGTATGGTACTTCAAAATTCTTCAAAATATCTTCTTTTGTGGTCAACATAAGAAAAAAACTCATACAGATTTGGAAAGACATGAGGGTGAGTAAATGATGACACAATTTTCATTTTGGAGTGAATTATTCCTTTAACTTCAAAGCTGTTCAGACGGAATAAATCTCACAAATGTTGATGTTCAGATGAAAAGACAAGATGAATAATGGCATTACCACTCAATAAATGCATTGAGATGCGGCTGAGCGTGGTCAATCAATGTGCTCAATCAATGGGGGCATCTTGTAACACAAAACAACCTACATGTTTCCAAATTTCTCCATTTGCGTTAAAAGGAAGAAAGGCACAGGTTAAGAATGACATAAGGGGTGAGTAAATAATGGCAGAAATGTTAAAATACAGTCAAAGAAAAATCAGTGTGCTGAGCTCTTTGGCCAATACTGTCCATTTCAAAAAGCTAAGCGTAAAGCCCAGACATAAGGACGAGTTCTGAACTGTAGCATAATTAAATGAGCACTCAATGACTGACAGCTGTCAGTTATGACTCACAGCTGGCTAATCCACTCGTCTCTGTGGAGTGGGTTTAAAGGTCTCTGCAGTTCAGGGCACCTTCTGGCAGGTTCCACTCTGGAAAACTAGGGAAGCAGAGATAAATAATTCACACGTCTCCTCTCTTCCTGGTGGGACGGCGAGCGTGTTTGTGTGTTAGCGCGTTCTGTTTAGGAAGGAACGTTTGAGTGGGAGGGGGGTTTGTGCATGTGCTGAGGATATTTGTCAGCATATGTGGGTGGAAGCTGCATGTGTGTGTTGGAGTGGGATGTGAGGCAGCGGAGCTCAGCAGGAGGTTAAGCCCTCTCTCTGGTGTGTGTAGGAGCTGGAAGCCAGACACAAGATGTCTCCAGTCCTCAAGCTATCCCAGGATCCCATGCCACCCCAGCCCCCATGTCTACAGCATTTCCTGTGAGCGAGGGACCGAGCAGCTTCGGTCTCTTTGTGCGATAATATTTTGTGTGCTCAGGCAAAATCGCTATTTCTATTTCTCATACTTGGGGTTAGTGATCTAAACAAACCTCTAACCACAAGTATTACATTTTTGCTTGTAAATCATTCTGCATGTTGCCTTAAATAACGTGGATTGCTCACTACTTCTTTTTTAAGCATTTAAACTTTTTCATCCTTTTAATGATAAAACAGACAGATACCTATATATTTAAGCCATATCAAGAGAAGCCATGCCAACTTCTCAGACTACTTTAATGGGGAGTAACAAGTTGAAATACTATAAAAGATCCATTTAAACTTTACTTTGGATTCAGGTTTCACTCTGTTAAAAACATTTTTTGACAGTGGTTGCTGAGTAATATAATTTCCTAAGAGAATTTAAATCAGTACAACTACTAAAATATTTTTAAAAGACTCTTGACTAAAAGTAATGATCATAGTTGTGGATCTTCATTTGATATTAAGTAGCTATATCAGTACAGCAGTTGTATCAGCAATGCATAAGTTACTTAGCCTCGTGCTTGGGTTAAAAACTTAGCCACTACTAAAATTGAAGCCTTGCATCATTACATTTAGCTGAAATATAACCCTATGTATAAAGGAAAGCATTAAGGAAGCATCTAACCAACAGCTGGACTAAAATTAGCAGCTCATATTAACTGACAGACTTTTAGACACATACAAAGATGCTGAAATGTATACTTGTCGTTTACATGTACAATATTTGTTCATGCAAACACAATCAATCAATCAATCAATAAATAAAGTCATATTTTCCAGTTGGTATTGCTTTCTTGCTCTTACAGTATACAGTTCCTGAATATTTATTTTTTAAATATAATTTATTACCACTGACAGTTGCCACATTTTTCAGCAATACATCTGTTTACAAATTTAAAGCAGCTTATCAACTGAATAAAAGTGAGATGTCATTAAGAAAGTAAAAAAAAAAAGATCAAAATAATCAGCAATGCAGTAATGTTTGGAATGTGTCAGCTGGCAGAGATAATATTTTTATCGAGATTTTTTTGCAGCATATACATATTACTGAGAGCTTAAAAACTGCTTTTTAAATCCTGCCGTAAGAGTGAACAGTTTTAACTAGTGCTGTCAAACTATATTATGTAAACAAAAACTTTTATTTTGGATGCGATTAATCGCGATTAATCGTTTGACAGCACTAGTTTTAACCAAATTAAGCACAGAGTTAGTTACAAACTAACTAGTAGTCACTAAGCATCTAGTGCAAACTTTTAAGCAAGAACTTCTGAATGGCTGGTGCAACCTTACCCGAGTTTCTTATTGGCCTGGGTCAGTACGTAACCAGCACCTTTCCAAGGCACATATCAATGCCTAAATAATCAGCACAACAACTGGATAACAACTTAGCAACTGCATAACAATGCCCTGACAAGCCCCCACACATCTTAGCATCATGGTGGCGATTTCTGCATGGGCGAGCACCACATATTTTCATCAGAAAATGTAAAAATCTCACATCAGACAGTCTCTAATCAGGCTTTAGAACATCAATTCTTTGTGGTTATAGTTTTAATTCAGTCATATTTTTCTCTCTCTTTCTGTCTTTTCCTGCCATCCCCCCTCGCTGTCTGTCTCAAGTGGCCTTCACCCAGCAGAGAGGCTGAGCTGTTTTGGTGTAAAATGTCCCCTTAGGCACAAATCAGCAGACTTGTCTTTAACATGGACAGTAGACTCAAGTCTCGCCAGATTGCCTCACCGCTCTCATTAAATATTCTGGGAAATCCAGGATAAGTAAGAAAAAAAAACACTGTAGACGCTCACAAACCCAGATTAGAAGGACAGTTTTTACATATCCTGCAGCTAAAAGGAAGTACGCCGAGCCAACATGTACTGCCTGAATATAAAGAGCTTAATTGTCCAATACTTCATCATTATAGTTTCATATATTTAGTGTTGCTGGCTTGCTGTTGTTCGTACTCGGGGTAAGGGGTTTCTTCAAATCTATAACCCTAAGTATTCAAATTTGGCAAGCAACACAAATAGAAATGTCCAAACTCTGCAGCTTGTTGAGAAGAGCTGTGCTGTTATTTTTATATGACAAAACAGAAAAAAAAATAGACTTAAGTAACCACTAAGCAACCAGCCAGAATACCTCAGCAACCACATAGCAAGGCCCTGGCAACCACCTACCAGTGTTGTTAGTGTTAACTAAAACTATTAAAAGTTGTTTTCAGGTAACTGAAACAATGATGAAATCAAATCAAATATAAATATTCAAAAAATAAACTTACAAAACTTGGCAACTACTGAGATAAGCTGAAGTACTGAAATTACTAAAACTGAAATAAATATAAGTTAAAGCATTATTGAAATATATACAGAAAAAAAAAACTATAAAAATGACAAAAGCACATAACAAAGTTTTAAAAAAGTAAAATGCAAAAAATACATACAGTATAATAATAGTATATAATACTAAAATAGCACAATGGTTGTTAACAATTGCGTAATACACAACATTTACATTTAGACATTTAGCAGACGCTTTTATCCAAAGCGACTTACAAATGAGGACAATGGAAGCAATCAAAGTCAACAAAAGAGCAATGATATGCAAGTGCTATAACAAGTCTCAGTTAGCTTAACGCAGTACATGTAGCAAGGTTTTTTTTAATCATATAATAAATAATAAGAAAAACGGATAGAATAGAAAAAGACAACAATTAGTTTCAATGAAAACAAGTCCTCATATCTTTTGATATGTTGCATAGTATATTTAGCTTTTTATCTCAAGTAAATGTATCTTTTTTATATATATTATGGAATTTCTGATATTTTTAACCTGGAAAACAATTTAATAAAATCGAATTAAAAATTTATTAAGAATGCAGTTTTGAACTGAAGTATCTGATGTTCATATATACTAGATTGTTTCAGGCCTTGGATTTATGGCCAGGAGTTTAGCACAGGCAATCACCCACATTTGCTTAAGAAAATATAAAAATCTATCTTTTCCTTGTGCTGACTAGGGAAATAACAATCAACCAGAGCAGATCCTGTGGGCTCAACCAGCTCAACAATCATCCTCGTGTTTTTTAGGAAACCTTACTACTGTACAAGAATGCTACTGCCCCAAACAACGCCCCCTAAGAAAATGAAGGGCACTGCTAAACCCTACACCACACACAGAAAGCCTTTTACAATAAAGCTTAAAGTATTTTGCTGCCATCTGAAAGGTTACAGGTCTATGGCTCTGTCGAGGCTGGTCTACAACATCTCGTAAAATTATGTCAGTGTTTAGAAGGCTAAACATAACACACAAACCTTTTCCTTATTCAGACAAGCCAGAGAACACAAGGTGAGCGCAGGTTCAGCGATTCTACTAACACAAAGTATTACCTTTCACATGCTGTTTACTTAAGCAGAGACTGCTGTCTGACTGTGGTAAGATCATTCTCTATTAAAGGCACATCAGATGCGATCAGGCTATTGCAGTGCATGCTGAATGAGAGAGAGCATTCTGAGGGAAGAAGAATAATGTTGTGAATCTGAATCTGTTAGTGATATCAGGTCAGTTTTATTGAGATCTGCCTGTGTTTGATTGAGTGTGGCGACTGTAGTGTTCATTTAAATGTGAAATTTGATAAACACAATTGACTTCTTCAAATTAATTAGCAATATGTTGCTTGCTTTGAGCCCTGCGCCATGGGCTGGATTGTGTGCAGGTAGAAGGCAGGTGTTAACTTGATTACTAGCCGTTAATCAGGTTTTTATGAGAACATCACAACAGCAAACATGCTCTGATCCAGACACCTGTTTGTTATGACATGACCCAACCTACACCAACAAAACCATTATCCATCCATCCATCCTATTCAACATAAAAGGTGTTGTTTTGAATGTGTGTAACCACAGTCAGATTACTTTTTCCATACTATGGAAGCCAAAAGGAGTCCTTCAACTGTTTGGTTACCAACAATCTTCAAAATATATTATTTTGTATTCAACAGCTGAAAGAAGTTATACAGGTTTAGAACAACATGAGGGTGAGTAAATTATGACAGAATTTTCGTTTTTGGGTGAACTATCCCTTTAAACAAAGTGTTTGTTTCTTACTCAATTTTTCTTCTTTTAAGCATAAATCTAACAAACTTTAGTTAGGTTTACACTTAAAGCAAGAAAAAAAATCATGTCAAAATACAAATTTAAGAAAATGCTGTACAAGAGAAGTAAAGTTTATATAAAATATTATATAATTTTTCCCCCTTTTCTTCAGGTAAAATATCTGAACATCCTTAAAGGTATAGTTCACCCAAAAATGAAAATTAGCCCATGATTTACTCACCCTCAAACCAACCTAGGTGTATATGACTTTCTTCTTTAAGAAGAATGCAATAGGAGTTATATTTAAAAATCCTGGCTCCAGCTTTATAATGGAAGTGAATGGGGGTTGAGATTTTGAAGCCCAAAAAAGTTCATCCATCCATCATAAAAAGTACTCCACACGGCTCCGGGGGTTTAATAAAGGCCTTCTGAAGTGGAGCGATGCATTTGTGTAAGAAAAATATCCATTTTTAAAACTTTATAAACTGTAATCTATAGCTTCTGATAACTGTCGTACTCATGTTCACAAGAGTGGCGTTCCAGCGTATAACGTAGGATGTACAATAGGTGTAGCGTAAGCATGATTACATATGGACATGATAATATTTATGAGTCCAATCAATGCCACATGTCTGTATAACATCAGATTCATGACAGTTGTCTAAATCCGATCTGACGGGGTGCTGAAAAGGGGTTCAGGCAAAGCAAGCCACCTGTATGTACATTCCATGTGTGTCTAATTCATGCCGACCAAACATGGAGCGTTATTAAAATAAGCCAGCACCTTCCTTAGAAGCAAATATTGAGTGAGCGGCTCTCACATGTGGCCCAAACAGAGCCATCTGTGAGGAGGCAGATTGGCCGGAGAGCATGACTGAGACGCCGCATCATCAATTAGAGCTGCTGGGGCTGAGAGGACGACACATACAGCTCAGGTGACAAGCACTCGTGAGTCCAGCTGCTCGAGCACACACTGCTCGCTCTCAGCTCATCTCTCACATACCCTCATCATCTTGTTTTCTAAGTCATTCTATGGTAAGCGTAATTGCTTGCTAAAACACAATATAATAAAAACTGTGGTGCAAAACACCTGTTCATGGTGCAGCACATTCTGGTGGAAATGATACAAAATTATGTATAATGAAGCCTTCCATTCAAGCACTAATTAGGAAATATGTATATAATAATAAAAAATATAATATACACTATATTAGTTTATATTATTTTATATTATTATATTATGCAACAAACTTTCTATTCATCAAATAATTCTGAATATTATATATATATACACAAAATATATATACCACATACCACACAAAAATATAATGCAAAATATAATGCAACAACTATTTTCAACATTGATAATAATAAATTGAGCAGCAAATCAGCATATTAGAATGATGATTTCTGAAGGATCATGTGACACTGAAAACTGGAGTAATGATTCTGAAAATACAGCTTTGCATCACAGGAATAATTTGTTAAAAAATATTAAAATAGAAAATAGTTGTATGATGTATTGTAACAAAATGATGTATAATGACGCCTTCCATTCAAGCAGTAATAAGGAAATATGTATATAATAATAAATATAGTATACACTATGTTAGTTTATATAAATTTATATTATTATATTATGCAAAAAACTTTCTATTCATCAAATTATTTTGAATATTATATTATATTATATTATATTATGTATATATAAATACACACACATACAGTATATATTTTGAAAAT
>NW_015660628.1:74301-102117 GCF_001515625.1 Sinocyclocheilus rhinocerous | reverse complement strand
TGTGTGTGTGTGTGTGTGTGTGTGTGTATATATATCACAAAAATATAATGCAAAATGTAATGCTATTTTCAACATTGATAATAATAAATTGAGCAGCAAATCAGCATATTAGAATGATGTTTTCTGAAGGATCGTGTGACACCGTAAACTGGAGTAATGATTCTGAAAATTTAGCTTTGCATCACAGGAATAATTTGTTTAAAAATATTAAAATAGAAAATAGTTATTTTAAATTGTAATAATTTATTATTTTTGTAATGTATCAATTTTGTAATATGTATTATCATTAATAGACATATTTTTGATCATGTAATTTGATTATATAATTATAAATAAAATACAAATAATATAAAAAAACATAAAATACTCAATGCCAGTGGGGTTAAGCAATATGTCATGGCTTAAAAAATAATGTGAAAGAGGTTCTGGATTATTTTCATGAAAAACAGTAATGCTTTTTCCATGAAAAATAGTAAATACTTGCTGATGCATTTGGTGTCACCACCTGTCACAGCAACACCATAGAAATGTGTGGTTCAATGATTTTTAAAAATCATTAAGATCTGCAGTTTATGGAAATGATAAAACTCTGCCAAATGTAGAACCATTAAATTATTGTTTTTAAGGTTTTGTTTTGTAGAACTTTTACACAGTTAGCCTATAAAAACCCTCTCTGTCTCATCTGATGTGTATCATTCTCTCATTTTCTTTCTTCTTCATCTGCGCCTCCTCTGTTTACCTTTATCTCTCTCATTTTCTGTCTTCCTCCCTCCTTCTCTTCCTCCTTCTGTTTGAACATGTGGAGGGATTAATATCTGAGCTGAGGTGTTTTGGAGCTTATTTGAGTAAACCGAGTCCGCTTCTGAGCGACAGTACCGGAAGAAAACAGATCGTGAGACTGATTAGATCAGCGCAGTTAGCCTGGCTGGTCATATTGCTGTTATTGTTTTGCTGGAAAAACATCATCACACAGTCATATCTGCATCACGCCAAGCAAAAGCCAAATCAACATTTTAATAGAGACAAGTGATGAGTCTATACTCTCAAATCTGGGTTTGATTAAAAAAAAAAGAGGGTGGATATTAAAAAAGAACAAAAATAAGCATGACGTTAGTGGCATTTAGAAAGCATTTAAAGGGATAGTTCTTCCAAAAATCAAGATTCTGTCATCATTTACTAACCCTCGTGTCATTCCAAACCTGTATGACTTTCTATCTTATGTGGAACACAGAAGGAGAAATTCTTACTGCACAAATTATTCTTTGCCATTTACAATTTTTATGAAGCAAATCTTTTAAGATTATAAAAAAAACACAATAAGAGCATCATAAATGTAGTCCATGTACAATATTTCCACTCTTCTGGAGTAATATTATAGGTTTGTGATGAACAGATGAATTTGTGAAATTTAGGTGAAATTTTGCAGGCAAAAAATTATCAGAATTTGTACATGTAATTTTGCAGAGCAACTGTAAATGTAACAGCACCTTAAGATAAGTCATTTATTATTCACTGATAATAATTTCCCTTTAGTTGTGAGCAGAATATTGAATCAGTAAGTTGAACCTAAACTGGACCAGTCCAATTTGTAAGCAAATCATTTTCTGAATAGAATCATCTGATTCACTGAAAATATCCAACTGTAAAGAATCAGTGAGTTGAGCCAGAGTACTTGATTTATCCAATTTGTGAACAAATCATTTTGTGAATCAAATTAACTGATTCCTTGAAAAGATCCAATTTAAAAGAATCTGTGAGTTGAACCTAAACACTGAATCAGTCCAATTTGTGAATATGTATTTTTTACTTATGTGTACAGAATCAACTGATTAACTGAAAGGATCAAGCTCTTAAGAATCAGTGAGTTAAACCTGAGCGCTCCATTAATCCAATTTGTGAAAATCATTTTGTGAATTGAATCAACTAATTCATTTAAAAGATCTGATTCAAAAGAATCAGTAAGTTCAGCCAAAGTACTGAATCCATCCAGTTAGTAAACAAATCATTTTGTGAATCAAATCAACGAATTCGTTGAAAAGATTCAACTAAAAAGAATCAGTGAGTTATTGAAACTGAGAATTGAATCCACTCATTTTGTGAACAAATTGTTTTGAGAACGCAAAAGAATTCTTTGTTCACAAACTGGTCATTGCTTCTCCTCTTAGGATCAATAATCAAGTTTTTAGCCGAATAATTTCAATTTCAGTCAAATTCCCAAAAAAAAAAAAAAACACTTTTCCTTTTGTGATCCATCGAAGAAAGAAAGTCATACAGGTTTAGAACAGCATGAGGCCGAGTAAATAATCACAAAAATTTCATTTTTGTGTGAACTATTCCTTTAACATCAGCCAGCACTGCTCAGTGATGTTTGATATGATACAGTTAACTGCCTTATAAAGTCTTATTTCTGGTCAAAGAAAGTTTATTCAGCATTGGCTTACCTTTAGTGTCATATTGCAGCTTGCATGTCTCTCTGACATGCTGTGCCTGGTTCACCACCAGAAGTGTCTTTTCATCCTTCAGTGCCTTCCAATTAAGTAAACACACGCCGTGATTGGGCTGGCTGAGAAGAGCTGAGTGATAAAGTTTGTCAGTATGCAGAGCCTCTAGCCGTGGCAACATCCCAATTTGCATATTATTCATCCTAAATAGTATGTGAGATTAGGATTAGTGTGTCTCAAATCATAGTATGATGAAAAGAGTGCCAAAGGTGTCTCGATGGTATACAATTTCCAATGGATTTGAAAAGTGTGCATCCATGCATGATTTTGGGTTAATATTGCCCACAAATCCTTGCGCTACAGAAGTTTGCGACAGTTCTCTGCCAACTTTTTTAGCTGTACAACAACGATGAGTAATGTGAGCTGAAAGCTGCCACATCAGTTTTTTTTTTTTAAATGTATGAAACATAAATTTGCAGCATATACTTCAGTATGTAACAAGGTTATTATAGTTAACTAAAACTAAAACTTAACTTTTATAAACTAAAACCATAAAAATAAATAAAATAAACGTACTTAAACTCACTTTATTTCAGCTAGTTATACCAAGACAGGATTATAGTCAACTAAAACAACATTTAAAACAACTTGATGTATCTATGTATGTATGTATGTCTGTCTGTCTGTGTGTGTGTGTGTGTGTGTGTGTGTGTGTGTGTGTGTGTAAACCCAGAAAATACTAAAAAGGACAAAAACGCACAACAAAACTAATAAAACTTTCATTAAAATTAAACTAAACTAAAATGAAAAACTAAATTAAACTAAAGTGGTAAATATAAAAAAATAATAATAATAATTATGAAAAATATAATAATTTATACTAAAATCATTCTATATAAATTAGACATTAAAAAAAACACAAAAACTAAAATTAAAATTAAAAAACACAGATATAAAAATAAAAACATTCAAAATATTACAAAAAAATGTAATAGTATCTAAAGTATACTAAAATAACACTGGTAAACCCTTACGAAAAAGAAGTTTATTCAAGTGTGCTATTAGTATACTTCTTTTAAACTAAAAATTAGGAAAGTATACTTTTAGTCTACTTTTTATGTACTTCTCAGAAATGGGCTTTATGTACTTCTCAGAAATATACTTAAAATGACATTTAAGTATACTTGACTTATAGCCTACTTAGAAAAAGTCTAAATATATTTGAGCTATACTTGTGCTCCTAGAATCCGTGTTTTCATTGTTATACGGTAGGGGGCGCTAGTACACATCTTCTGTACAGAATTTCCAAAAAACACAAGTGAAGAAGAAACCGAAACAACAGATGCTTCCACATGTAATCTAACACGATCATCAGACATAAAACAGCATCAAAACTGTAACATTATGGAATAAAATGTTGACCAATGAAGAGGTAATAATAACTGTCAAGCTTTGGGGTGTTGATCGACTTTATCTACATTTTGATTATCATTCTGAATCCAATTCATAGTCTTTTTTCAGCTTTTTGTTCAAAATGTTATTTCTTTTTTTTACTTATGAAACTTACCCACATTCAAGTGTTTAAAAAAAGAATGCATGAAGCTAGAATAAAATGTTTTTATTTACAAGCAGATACCCTGTTCTTTTGATGTTTTGTATGTTCAGATATTCATGTAACAAAATATATACAAATTAATACCTAAATAGGGACATAGTAGTATACTTAAAGTATGATGTAAAGTTCACTTAAAGAAAACTTACGAGTATACTTGCAGTATAAAACTACTAAACTAGTAGTTTACTGAGACTATACTTCAAAGTGTACTAAAAATGCTACTACAAGTATTTAATTAGTAAACTATCAGTATACCTATAAGTTCACTTTTAGTATAGTTGCAGTACAAACTAAACATTTTGATGTAAACTAGTTGTGTACTCAAAGTTTACTACTGTTATACTTAAAGTATACTTAAAAGTATACTTTTATATACTAGAAAGTGGGCCAATTTAGTCCCAAGGAGTATTGAAATAGTACACTTACAAGTATACTACTAGTACACTGATATTTGTATACTTACTACATAAAGTATACTTAAAAATATACTTGAACTTTACTTAAGTATACTTACTAAAATAAACGAAGTATACTACTTTTTGGTAAGAGAATGCAGACATAGGCTACTGGGCAGCGATCACCTAAAAGATTAGTGCACATATTGTTCAAATGTCAAATATTGAATAAATGCATTTGATTGGTAAACCAAATTCAGACTTTACGCTTCAATCTCAAATGGTAATGCATGGAATTTACGGAAAAGCTCAACTAAATAACAACGCTAATAAGAGGGGGGCGTGGTGGCTTTGGCTATCGGCACGCCAGTCAATTTACCCCACAGCCAATCACAGTCCCCCTCCTTGCTCGGGCCTAGCCCAATGGTTAATACGGCCCTGGTTATAAATGTAAAAACTAAAAATTTTTTGTGTTTTTTTGTGTATGTTTCTTCTGTGTGAAGTTGTGTTCATTTGTTTCGGTTTGTCTCACACACTCACGGGCTGCGCGACTTTGTTTCTGTCAATATATTATTCATTATCAGTCACCGTTTACACCAAAAGTAATAAAATTATAATCATTCTCGCCGAAATTTCGCTGCTTCCTTAATTAGATGTTTTAATCAGATTAGTTGTCCGGTCGGTTTAATTTATGAAACTATCAGTATACCTATAAGTTCACTTTTAGTATAGTTGCAGTACAAGCTAAAAATATTGTTGTAAACTAGTTGTGTACTTAAAGTTTACTACTGTTATACTTAAAGTATACTTTTATATACTAGAAAGTGGGCCAATTTAGTCCAAAGGAGTATTGAAATAGTGCACTTACAAGTATACTACTAGTACACTGATATTTGTATACTTGCTACATAAAGTATACTTAAAAATATACTTGAACTTTACTTAAGTATACTTAATAAAATAAACTTGAAGTATACTACTTTTTGGTAAGGGAAATATTGTTAAAAAAGAGATGATTTTGAATATGTTTTACAAGAAAACACTACTCCAATCTACTGTCACTTTTAATGTAATGTGCTATTTGAGGTTTACTTCTTTCTGAGTGAAAATAGTTTTAAAGTAAGTCCTACACCTTTATTTCAGTGAGCAGTATGCAAACTGGGATGAAGCTTTGTGGATTATTAGAATACTAGTTTTTTAGCATTGCTTTAGAGGAGCAATGATGGGTTCTACACTTTAGCAATGCAGCAAACCTTGAATGCTAATAATAATCGTGATGCTGCTCGTCATGTAACTTAAATGATATCTTTCATGTCACGCCACATCATTTACTTGCAGTTTAGATGGGCTATTAGCATTTTAGCACTCTGATAATGACTGTTTGGTGCTCTAGGCTTAACAAGTCAAGTTGCGTGCCACAGAAAATGCACAGTCCACTCAAAGCAAATGCTGAGCAAAAGGAAGCTAAAGGAATTAGCCAGGTACACGTTCTTGGTCCAAAATTGAAATCGACAGAGCAGAGAAGAATGTAAAAGTGTTTGTCTGTGTGCAGGCGTGTTGTCTTTCCATGCATTAGTGTATCAGCTCCCACAGGCAAAGAAAACACCCTCACACTCTCGATTTCTCCAAGCACAGGCTCTGAGCGCCACAATACAGGCTTGAAAAGACAGATATTAATTACTCCAGCACTTCACCTGCTCCCCATTGGTCCAAGCAGAAATAATCACCCCTATTGCCGATACCACTTTCCCCGTAGCCATCAGGATCCGATGCAATCATAAGACAATCATAAGGTCCCAGCCCAGCCATGCTAGAGGGAATAGCCACACATGACAGCCACTGGTACATTTGAGGTTTTCAATTTAATGTGTTCAACAACAGCGATAGCTCAGATAGGATTGGGAGTGAATTACGTTTTTTTTCTCTAATTTTGTCAAACCTGATAGCTGTATGGCTGCAGCGAACACAAATTTAATTATATCATGACAAAGAGCAATGAAACCTCTCCCAGCTCATTAAAAAGGAAATTGCATTGTGGATAGTCTTTTGACATTTGTAAAAACTCTTGCTGACTTAATCCCATGTTGTCTTATAGTGGGATCTGACATTTCCTACGCAACATGATGTGGAATAAACAATGCTGAAGCAATTCTAATTCTAAAGTCTGATGCACCACCAAAACCATTCAGACAAAATAAAGCATTACCACAAAATGTTTGTTCAAGCTTTTGAGCAGAAAAAAAATCACACAATATTAACATAGATGTCTATATTTAAATAACAGTTCACACGAATCAATTTACTCACCCTTGTGTTGTTTCAAACCCACACAATTTCTGTCTTCCGTGGAACACAAAATGAGAAAATCTGAAGGATGTTCACACTGCTCTCGTCCACTCATGACAGCATATAGTGCTTTAAAAAGGACATAAAAAAGAAGAAGAAAAAACAAAGCAATTTTCAGCCATTTGAGAATATTCAATGTATATCATTATATTAAAGTTTTTTTGTTTTTTTTTCAATTAGAGGATTTTGCAGTTATTTCAGTCAGCGAATCAGATTTAAAACAATAAATGCAGTGAATAAAAGCCAGTACAAAAAATATAATATTAAGTTATTAAGTTTAGCAAGTAAAAGTGATATCACGTTTATCAAGGCATGTTTTATACAATGTTTTAACTAAAATAACACAAGAACACGCAATAAATAATACATAACAAAATAAAATTAATTATAAAAATAATATTGTGTTATTTACCAATATACCTGGCATTTTCTAAGATGTGGAATGAACAATGTTGTTGAAGTGACAAAATAAAGTGGCTTCATGAAAGGTAATTAATCTATTTCTAAAGTCTGGTGCACTCGCTTCAAAATAATAACAAATAATAATGCCAATAAATAATTTTGTGATAGTTACCAACATATATTTTAACAAAAACATTTCACCATATTCAAAATGTGGATTTATTTTTTTAGTTTGCCAACAAAATCTTGAGAAATATATTGTTAATATTCGCCCATAGATTTATGCTAATTAGTGTATCAGCATTCAATGTGTGTCAAAATAAAAATAATAAAAAATAAATCAAGTCCCACACACTTTGCATAAGCAGCACTATTGGAATGATGTGTGGAGTTACTGCTTATGTAAAAAAAATTAAATCAGTCATTGAAAAGACTTGCGTTTCCATGACTATTAGTATGCTGTCTTAGAAGGTAGCTCACTATGTAGGCAGTAGACAGCGAGGCAGCACACTGTGTTTTGGAACAAAGCTTATATATTACTAATTTGCTGTGGAAGATTCTGGGAAACCTTGAAATTGCCTTCATGGGACACAGAGTTAAAGTGTCACATTGAGTGTGGCACACAGAGCGAGACAACATTGATATTTTGTGACACTTTCATGTCACATTTTCCTTTGTTGTTATTTTTTACTTATTGCATTCCATTTTTGTGCTGCATGGGGCTTGAATATATTTTGTACACTCATTCTAGATGTCAAGAAACAGAATCAGAGGATTGTGCACAGCAAAATCTCACAGTAACATGTGACCTCGAGCTGTATCTATACACTACAGCTGTTGCTGAGGTCACAATAGAATTTAGATGACAGTGTTGCCATCGTGGTTGTCGCTGTTTGAACAGGGTCAGAGGTCCTGACTGAGATTATCGGTCTTTGATGGTGCATTTTGTAGAGGGATTTTAGAAGGGAACATGTGCACGTTGGATCTAACCTACTTTAAGATCTTCCTATCTCAGTAAAGCAATCTAGCTGTAGGCCGGCAAATGAACACACACACACACACACACACACACGCACTCACATGCACGCACAGCAGTCCCTGGCTAAGTGCAATATTACCCTCTTCCCTAACTGCCTTCTTTGATGCTCTGCTGTGATGTTACCGTTGGGGCCCATTGCTGCGTGATCAAAGCAAGGTTTTTGACAGCCTCCTCGGCATGTTAGTGCACACCCATGGAGTGCAACAGAGAGCAAAGCATGAAAAATTTGCATCGACTAAACGAGCTACTTGCACTACTCGGTCTCAGCTGGTCCCTCGGCGATCACCAGAAGTCCATTTGAGGCACGCGTTTATTAATTGTCCAAGCGCTCTTCCATTTGCTGCGTTTGCCTCCATGCATCAGATCAACACATTTGCGTGGGCTTCCGTGCCCCCGCTGGTCTATGGAAACCATTACGCTCTGTCCTAAGCAACAGCTGCAATGCATTTGTTATTCAACGCCATTGACACTTTGATGATGTGGCTTCACTTGACTGATTGAGGCCAACTGTTTGCTCTGCTATGGCTTTTCTTTTCATTTTTGAATATATTATATATTAAGTTCTCTTTAATGACTTTTAATAGCATTTTGTCTTTCAAAGGTCTGTTTGATAATGATGATGAAGGAAAAGGCTGGTTGTTGTTTTTTCGGATACGATATATTAGACTTATAGTATCTATAATATTATAGTATCTTATGATTTTTGGCTGTGGAATATAATTTTTTCCTCACCAGCCAAAAAGCATAAGTCTGATATATTTTATACTGCTCAAAAGTTTGGAGTCAGTAAGACCTTTAAAAAATTCAATTAACACTTTTATTTAGTACACATACAATAAATTGATCAGAAGTGACTATGAAGACATTTATAATGCTACAAACGATTTCTATTTCAAATAATTGCTGTTCTTTTGAACTTTCTATTCATCAAAGAATGCTGAAAAAAATGTATCACTGTCTCCACAAAAATATAAAGCAGCACAACTGTTTAACTGTTTTCAATATTGACAATAATACTAAATGTTTCTTGAGTAGCAAATCAGCATATTAGAATGATTTCTGAAGGATCATGCGACACTGAAGACTGAAAAATTTAGCTTAGCCATCACATGAATAAATATATTTTAAAATGTATTAAAATATGAAACATTTAAATATTGCTATGCAGCCTTGACGAGTATAAGAGACTTCTTTGAAAAACTTATTTTTTTAAACGTATCGACTTCAAACTTTTGAATGGTATATTTCATTTTTATACATTTTTAAAGGAGGTTAACTACATTTCCAGCTAATATTGACTTGGCAACAAAAGTAACCATCCAGAACACCCTAGAAACTACCCAGAAGATCCTAGCAACCACACAGCAACATAGTAACAACTCAGATGTGACATTTCATTTACACAACGTAAAACCTAAACATACCTACTGTAAAACATGAACACTATACTCCCTTTCTGCTATAAAAGCATTGGAACTTCTTCAGGAAGTGCAAATCTAGTCGTGTATTTTTTATATGTGCGATTAATTCCAATATTCTTGGTGGTAAAACAAATTATAGTATATATAGGGAACGACAGTTGGGCCATATAAAGTTTCATTAGCATTTATGTCACCTTCATGTCATATACGATATTTGTTTATGACTGCCCTCAAAGCACGTTTTTGGAGGAGCAGCGCTGTCGCCTCTGTCAGGATGGGGCATAAATAAATAAATAAGCCCCCAGCTGTATGCAGAGCTGTGAGCAATCAGCCAGCTTCAAAAGCTCTAATAATGAAAGTGGTGTCCCACGCCTTTTGCCTATTAATGGAATCTCTCCACCCCGAAGGCCGGCTCAATAGCGCGCGCACACACAGTCCGCCCCGTCATTAGCCTCCATGGCCTAAGATAAACAGCACGCTTTGCCTCGGCCCATTACTCCCCGTCTAGTGTGGTGTCAGGCCCTAATGAACTCTATCTCATGGGCCCCCTGATGCACATACAGCCAAGAAAGGTTATGAGCCCACCCAGCCAAAATTGGCCTTATGAAGGGACGTAATTACAGTGTCCCCGTAAAGCACTACTGCTCCATCAATACTGCATGAGCTCCAACGTGGGGGAAGGTACGGGCCCCGTGACAGAGATGATATGGGCCCCGAGGCGGAGAGAGCTACCGCCCCCATCGTTGAAGAAAGTATGATACCAAACGAGGGCATGGTAGTGCAACTCGCATAGTGTATGAAACGTTGGTTTTGACAGCTACCTGGAGAGCTCCTGCGGTCCAGACAGGTGGAGGAGGATGTCGACGTCTAGCTGATTGGGTGAGAGACGTTCCCTGATGAACTATCTCAGGATGGGTCTAATTACTGCAAATGAGCACAGCGACGTCTTCCTAGAGTGATTCCTGGTGAGCGGTGTGGCTGAGCTATATGATTTAGCTCATTTCTTCCTTTGTCTGCATTAAAATGAGCGGTATAGACCACATGCTCCGGAATGATGACGGTCTTGCGGTTTGGCATCTGACACAAACGCTGCAGGCTAGAAGAACACTGAGGGGCTGCTATGAACCATTTCCTGCCCAATCGCTGTTTTGCCCTTCGGTATAGGGCACTTAGGGTTGGTTATCTCAGTAGGTTACATCTGCAATTGCACTGCAAACCTCTGTTAACTGAGAGATTAAATGTTCAATGGAATGTTGCTAGTCAAATTAAATTTAGTCAGCAAACCTGCATGGAAAGCCACTTGGAATTCTTATTTGGAACATAATGTTGGGCGGGGGGATGTTGGGGTACAAACTACATAGGATGCCACTGACCCAACACTGTCCTCTAACCACCTGTCATTCACATCTATATTCATCTGCAAAACACAGAGGAACAAAAATCACACCAGGTGACACTGGCAATAATAAATGTCAAAAAACTTGGCTGTTTCCACGTGATGGTCGACGTGTGCAACACTGCAACACTGCACTTAATGCTGAGTTAACATCTTTTTAGGGGCCAGTTTTTTTTTCAATAACAGCATACAAATATTCTTATGTTCAACTATCAAGCTAAAGTACAATGGGAAGCAATTGCATTAGTGATTAAGACATAAGCAGTAAAAGCAACAAGAAGACAGGAATTAACGTAGAAGAGACACTTTTAAACGTGAATAATATAATTGACCTAATATATATATATATAAACTTGCATGTGCTCCATTTCAGTGACTGAAGGAAAAAAATACAATTTTGAACAAGAATGGCTTGTGCAATCAAGGATTCTAAAACATGATAATTGTGAAACCTAACTAACTGGGATTAATTACTGATAGTAAAACCTTAAAACAATGAAATAGAGAACAAGATTAAACAAGATTAAAGATTAATCCTTTAATGAAGAATTAAAAGTGACCCAGCGTTATTAACTGAGAAAAGGCCAAAAACAAATCTTTGCTTTAGGCTTCATTTTGGTCACTTTTGGATGAAAAAGAAATAATGTTTATGGAGGTGGGCTTAATAACTAAGCGCAATTTGAAAATCCGTATGGATGCACTAAAAGAAAGTACTGTACCTTGATGACTCGTTCAAACTAAATCTTGCTATCAGCAGAACCTTTAAACCACATGTACCCTATAAAAATATCCCCAGACTAGTTTTAAGCTTTTAAAGGAATCAATATTGGTAGCTTTTGTTTTGAACAGTGCAAGCAGAAAGTTTATGCGCGCGGCATTACAACTCATGATTAGATGTCGTGATTGAAAGACACTTCCTCTGCATTCTTGCACTGTCATCTACTACAACTGCTATGATTTTCTGCCTGGTTAAATCTAGTTTTAGACCGTATATTCACATGTGTACCACAGTTTCAATCTACAAGACCAAAGAGTTCTGAATCCTCTATGACAAAGCCATCTATCCTTCTCTTTCATTTCTGGAGGTCATGGATTTTGAGGCATTTCACTGTCCCAAAAGGATTTCATCCATGTTCACCATCACAATTCTCCATAATCTGAAATCTTAATAGAATTCCATGGCTGAGACACTATAGGAACAGAGGTTATCTGGTTAACTGGATGATATACTTGAGAGATTTAGCTTAAAAACACACACACACACAGACAGAGGCACATGAAAAGCTGAACCAGAAGCAAGGAGTTGAACATTACAGGCATTTGGGCTTAAACATAAAGCAAAAATATAATATAAATTGTCCTCTCTCAGAATACCTAAAATGTTTAATTTTAGTCTTAAAAGGGAGTATAATCAATAGGGTGGCAAATTAAATTAAATTAAATTTACTAATTTTTATTTTCATATTCTTATTTGAAAGCACAAAAATTAATCTGTAACACAATCTGTAAAGCACTATGCAATACGTGACCAGACCACAGAAAGTAATATAAAAAGGTAAAAGAATAATTTTGCACAAAAAAAAACTATTAAAATTATGTGCCTATTACATACATACATACACAGATGATATATATATATATGTGTGTATATATATATATACACACACACACACATTTTAATACAACAAGACAACAAGTTACAGCTAAATGTGTATAAAGTCACATATCACATGACAGATGGTATGCTGTGTTTCTCCCTAACAGCAGCATGATGGGAGGGCAGACCAGATGTTATTGAAACATTCACTGAAAAGACCTCACATTGTGCTGTTACTGTCATTTTTTGCAAGATTCCTGGAATGTGTTTGGCTGAAGCCACATGAAGGTCAGGAGACTGAGATCAGACACAGAACATGTGATCTCGACGCTTCTCCAGTCAACAACCTACTGACAGCAAGACTATTCTCATCCATATTTGATAGGTAAGTAAGTGAATAAATAAATACATTTAGGGTTAAAAGAGTGGTAGTCCCTTTTGTTAAATGTCTGTGCCTTGATAACAAGTACCTTAAGACCTCAGCAAAAAATTAAATGGCTCCATCCACTTGTGGACAAGTGTAGCTTTTGGATTCTCTGGCTTTGTTGACCTCAGACTAGACAAGTTATGAATTCCACCGAAGCCTGAGGGTAAAGACATAATTAAAAAAGAAGTTATTTCACATAATCATAGCGCTGATGAAAACAGTGCCTGAGATGGTCTGCAGGGGCATGTTATGTATTGATTGGAGAAACCTGTTATCAGTAGCCTCGCATGAACTGAGGGAGCGGAGCGCTCACGATAAAGACTGTCTAGAGTCAGAGCAGACGTGTGCGCATGGCCTGAGCTGCTGGGTAAATGGATGAACAGACAATCTTTCTCCTTTTGGCTGAAGTGTAGCCTGTGTCTGAAACCTCACTGCTCGGTCAGTCACAGACTTACAGACAGCATTTTTGGTCCCTCATCAGCAAACTGCCTTCAGACTGACGTCTAAGGTACAACAATGGGATCTAGAAAAGAATAAGTTATAATAAAGCAAATACTTCATGCATCTTTTTTTTCAGAAGCTCTATCAGATGCATTTTTTTTTTTTTCACGAGCACAACATCATGGGCAGCGAAGGACAAAAAAGGGTTTGTACGTACCTTGATGTCTTCCTGCCTCCATACATTGCCTTGAGAAAGTTTCTGTACACTTCAGTCAGCATAAACAACAATTGGAGGTTCTAGGCCAAGTCTAATTCTCAAGTAAAGCAATTTTATCCACTAGAAATTTGCAGATTTTCAATGTTTCAACCGCTTAACGATCAACAGTACTGACTATATTTCTACCACTCACAGCCAATTTAGGTCCAATAAAATGTAGCATCCATTGTGACTAAAGTCTACAGACTCTCTTCAAAACATAATATTGTATAATGCATAAAAACTTGTGTAAAATACAATATAATGTTTTTTGTCTAAGTGGTTCATGTTGTTCAAAGCTGTTTTTTTCTGTGTTCTTCAATGATGTTTATGCAAAAATTGGATAGTGTAGAAGGCAAAAGGGGGTCCAACCCGGTACTAGCAAGGTGTACCTAATAAAGTGGCCAGTGAGTGTACATCTCATTACATCTATATCCAGCTAGTGTTACAACTCAGTAGTGGGGTAGATTGTAACAGCAGGACTCTTTGTATTTGACATTAACTCACATAATCTGTGATTATGCAGTGCACATCCAAGTAAATTCAAATTGTAGTAGACAAATGTGAGTACCATGTATCAAAATTTGAGACATCTAGCACAAACAGTCTCCGAGTTACTGATGCTCAAACAAAAAGTGTTACAATCATCCCCGGTCTCCTCTACATTTTAAAGGAATTCAAAAAAAATATCTTTCAGAATTGGTCTGTACACTCTCAGGAAAAAAAAGGTACAAAGCAAACTATCACTGGGGCACTATCCTTTCAATAGTTATTAATATGTACTTAATACTAATATGTATCATTTATTGGTAAATAAGGTACAAAAAATGTACCTTTTTAGCTTTTGTGTCTTAAGGTACCACCCTATTGACAGCCTGAGAGTTTTATTACAGTAACTGAAGTAAACATGGTATTTTAGTGAAAACTATGGTTGCAATGGTTAATTTGTAAAGGATTGTTTTACCTTAATGTGATGCATATGGTGAGATTTAGGTGTTTTGTATACAGTAATGGTTTGGCACTTAAAGAGGCATATAACCACACAGCCCAACAAAAGGCAAGCGTGATTATCAATATTCTCCACAGAGGCTACATTTGCATCCCTGTAACCTTTCAGAGCAAGGCAGGGAGGTCAGAGGAAATTTCCTGCCTGTGTGCCATTCTCTCTCATTTAATTGGCTTGAGAGGCTCTGCCCTTTGTGGTCCTGTCTGCATTTTCTCTTGTCTGCTTTCTGCTGTTTATTCCTCTGGCTTGGCATGAGAAGCACCAGCGCAGCATTAACTGTGAGAGCGAGCTGAGAGGGCGTTTTGTAGCACTCTATTCTTTTCTCTTGAGCAATGGGAGGCTTAACATTCAGAGTCAACAATAATGATATTTCCATTACTTGTACTCCTTCAGGATGATTAACTGATTAAAAATAATGATCGGAATCTAGCCTCAAAGTATTATGCATAAATAAAGACTAAAGTTACAGTTACGCTTCGTGTCTATTTAACATTCAATACACAGCAAAAGTATTCTTCTTAATCTGTATTTACATCCTGGTTTCCAATATGTCCTCTAAACAAGCTGTATATCCTTGAGAAGGCCAACAATATTTGCATTTAGTGTGTAAGGTCATCAAAAGAATGAAAACAACAAACTCAACCAAGCCTCAAAGTATTTTAACAATGAAAGCCAATAGAAAATGTCTATGTCTCATATGCTTTCTAAATAAAAATGTTTAGTTTAAAAAAAAATCATCAAAAGGATTACATTATTCCTTGAAGAATATTAGAATAATAATATAATATTCTAAAATAGAATAGTATAAACAAGTGAAATTAGCCATGTTAAATGTTATCATTCAATTTTTATATATTGTTAAGATTGTATAACATAAAGATGCCATGCACTCTAACAAAAAATGGTGCTAAATTACATAACGCTGTTACATGTACCTAGTTACTCCCCAACACTGAGATGTTATATAGCACTAAAGGTGGTTCATTGGCTTGTAATCATAGGGGAACCACTTTAAGTGCTAGCACCTCAGTGTTGGCGAGTAACTAGTTACGGTGTTATAACGTTAAGTAATTAAATAACGGCGTTATTTAATTACAAAATAAATGTAATCAGAAAAAATGGAACAAATAGAAGGGCCATACTGGGCTTAACAGGTTCTTTATACAGTAGCGGTACTATATAGCACCTTAACCATCCCAAAGAACTGCTGAAGAACCAATTTTTTGTGTGTGTGTGTAGTCGTATTAGACAAACATCAACCTTAGCACTTATCACACAAGCCTCAATAAGGGTGATGAACAAGTAATGACTTTAAGATACGCTCATGACCCAACAAAATGCTGCAACTGACGACACAATCAGCAACAACATAAAGACGAAAAATGAAGTCAGCAAAAAGCAAAACAATAATCATATTACAGTAACCACATAAACTAGTCATGCTAGGTCCTCAAAACCATCATTCAACAACATTGTTCAATATGAATCTGTTATATAAAATATGGGGGAACACTCATTGTATGTAGATTAAAAATGACTTAGAATTTGTGGCTCAAAAAGTCCAGTATAAAATGTAATTAACAGGGGTTTTGCCATGTATTCTCAAGAATTAAGAAATATCCTACAGCGAAGCATACACTAAAAGTTTATTTTATCTTTAGTCATGTTTTCAAAGACATCCATCATTAGCAGCTAATAAATTTAATTCCATGCACATAAATTATTTTTGATTCTCATGTCTTGCGCTGTGGCATTACATTAAAGATGAAAAACTCCAAATACGCAGTTTGCTGCCATTAGCCTTTTCATGGTGGTGTGGTGGATGGCATCTTTTCCATTATTAATGCCGTAATACCACTAACTGTCAGTAAATAGCTATGTCAGCAGTGAAACGAAATGCAGGAGAGTGGAGATTAATGTATTCGTCAGTGCCTCGGTGTGGTTACGGACACATTATGGCCTTTGCCATAAAATCAGGGCAATATGACTGTACTTATTGAAGAGATAAGTCAGATGACAGGTTTTCTGAAGCAATACGGTGACGGTAATTGGCTTTTCGGTTTAGATATCCTTTAAAGTCGGTGCAACTGCTTTAATATTAATGTAAAATCAACAGCTCTTTTTGGAAAAGAAAAGAGAAGACTTGCAGAGATGTGCGGTGCACAGAAGGGTAAAAGCAGAATTTGTGTGAGGGCAATGCGAGTTCACTTCTCATTACTTAGACATACATCAAGTCAGATTACGATTTAAAAACTAAAATTTTACATTTTTCTGAAGAAAATATGAGTGCTGCTTGCCTGTGTAACAGTCACCGACTTAATGCTAGGGTGTAATGGATGTCAAAAGCCACAAGTTTGTTTTTTGTTTTTTCCTTTGGAATAACATACGAGACTAGACACATGCTAGGGTCTGTTTTAATTTGATGTTAAGTTTAAAGGCATTTTTAACCCAAAAATGATAATTCTGTCATATTTAGTCATGTCGTTTCAAACATGTATGGTTCTCTTTCATCTGTGGGACAAAATAATTATAGTATTTTAATTTCTTTAGTTTTTCCAGATGTGTAATAATTCTGTCATTAAGGTTCTTTTTCACTGTGACGTTTCTGGCGATCAGGAGCTACATGATGTCTAAAATTTCTTTGTGTGATATTTCTGTTTTCTATTACTTCAAAAAATAAATAAATAAATAGATAAACAAAATCTCCTCCACTAAAAAAGCTATATAAACATTCCACATTATAGAACACTTTTTGTTAAATAAATGTATTTCTTTTGACTTGTTTTTATTCTCTAATATTGTATTTTTGTTGAATTTTGGGAAATACATAAATAAAATTAAACAAAAAATATAATTGACTCTTAATTGTTATTCTAGTATTTTAATATAGTATAGTTTGTGTTGCACAGAACGTGGAATGACATGAACACACACAAAAAAAAAAAGAATGAAAAACTTTCATATTTTTGGGTGAAATATCGTTTGACTTTATTGACTTGATTTATAGTTTATTGAAATCCCTAGTGATGCTTGCCATAACTGCCAATAAACATATTATATAGCTGTGTTATAGATTAAGTGGAATGGCAAACACATTTGGTGTTTGTTTGTGTGTATAAGTTAGAGATAGAAAGAGAGAGAGAGGGGAACGTGTCAAATGGATAAATGTCAGTGGGCGCTTCATCGACAGCAGGCCCTCCCCTCCCTGTTGAAATGCCATTTGTAAATCATAGTTCCAGGGCCGACAGCCAGCCTCCCAGAGCAGAATAATGAGATTACAGCACTCACTGCCACTGTGGACACACAGGGGTGGGCTGGGGAGGCACACATAAACCTAGCTTACACAAAGAGAGCAAATCAGCTACATTTCACACACGCTAAAGGAAAAAGCAGGCTTTACACTGAGGCAGATTACAATTACCTCACTTTCCAACTGTCTTTCACAGTCGGTCACTCTTCAAGTTACATTATCTCTCCAGTCTCTCGCTCAAATCGAACTGTCTCCAAACCACTCATTTCCACATATTTGCATAACATGCAGTTAACATGCACAGTTGATGTAGCAGAGATGAGAGTTTGCTCAGATAACAGGGGGACAAATTTCTCACACTCTCTTAAAAAAAAAATCAGAGCTCCAGGTAGAAATGAAAAGGGTCAAAATGTCATCAAGCTCATTGTCTCAATCTAATTAATTCCTAAATGCATTAAAAATGCAATTTATACAGACGATGAATTCATTTGTGTGTGTGTGTGTATAGACATATGTTTAGCTGGTGAAACTTTCAGAAGAAAGTAAAAAAGTATGATTCAAAGATTAAAGAAAAAAGGTGAAAATTCTAAAGAAAAAGGTTACACAAATAAAAATATATATTTTTAAATAAAAAAGATTTGTTTAAAAAAAGAAAACAGAAAATGATAACACATACATAGCAGACCCTTGTAGACTTTGATGACTGCGTGTCAAGGTCAGTAAGTACATTTTTATGACATTTACATTTTATTGACATTTAAGTTCAGTTTGTCAAATAAGAAAGGGTACTTTCTTAGAAAACCAAGAAAACTTAACGAAATTCATGCTTCAAAAATGCTAAAAAATAAATTGTTTAAAAAAATAACTTGATGGTAATACTTGAAATGGTTATAGGCATATATTCTTTATGCAAATTTTGTATAAAAATGTTATTAAAAAAAAAAAAACATAGGAATCAACATGAATACAAACAATTAATTTACAATATTTCTGCATTATGCTATTTTTCATTTTTTCATTAAAAACTTTATTTGTTATTAAGTTTGTTGCAGCCTGACCTTCTTAAGATTTTTTGTATCTTTTAATTCTTTTTTAAATCAATACTCTGTGAAGCACCAAGATGCTGATCTGAAGAACCTATCAAGAAACAACTTTTATAATCTCCAAAGAACCATATGCCAACTCGCATCCATATAGGTCAGTCAAATTGACGCGTGAGAGGACGCTCATAACTACTAAAACCTCAAGACCTCACTTTTGATGGAACAATCCCTCTGTCCCCCAGCCTTCTGTTTTAATAGCACAGAGGAAAATCCCAGCGTCTCAGACCATCTTGGATGAAAACTGCTATAGAGGAGAGAAACACATTCGTTCTTTACCTCCTCCATCTCCAGAGTGTTTTTTAAGGTCACTCTTAGACTCACCGGTGAATTCATGAATCCATTCATACCTCGTTCCTTCCATCTACAGAGCAGGTACCAGATGAAAGAAATAACACATGCTCACCAAGAGCCAAAGTATCATCTGGTGAAGAATATGAATAATTCAAATCAAATGAGCCATAACAACTAAAGCCTATTCCATGATTCCCCCCACCCCCCTTTTTTCGTTCCAGCTGAAACGAAACAGCGAACAGATTTGGTCAAGATTTTCCTTTCAGAGCCTCTCACAGTTTATAGGTTCCACTTATCTAATTACATGCATGACACAAGGTCAGGGATGTTGTGAGATGGCTGAGGAGTACTTATAGTTCAAAGAGGTACTCAAGCTTATATGCCATCTGATTTCCATGTAAATAACATGCGAGTTAAGCGGCACATAGCAAATCAAAAGTCAGGGTTACACAGTGCATGATAGACAAGTAAACAGACAGCTAGATATACAGCTAGATAAAGACAGATAGACAGACACAAAAAATTATCATAACATTGTTAGTCTTTGAAGTATCTTGAAGAAACAAGTAGCCTATCATGTAAAGGTTTTTACCTTAAGAAATTTTGAATTCATGAAAATTTGAGTTCATGTTGAGGACGTTTTTAACTTTTATCAAACAGATATGCGTACTTGTGTCCGTTTGTGCGCTTCACTTCAGCTAAAATGCCATTTGAGCAAATACATCAAATGAAATATGAATTTCATAAGCAAACCTTTTTTCACTATGACAGTAAAAGTGACAGCCGTTTTAACCGTGCTATCGCGAGCACGGTTTTATGTCAGCATTTGCTTTGTTTTTACATTTAAAGTGTCGTGTGTGTTTAAATGTGTATTTTTACCACTGTAGTCTGTTGAGCAGACCCAAACCACCACGTTGTAACTCTCTGGACGCTCTAGCTTCGAATGAGGCTCGAACGCTGATTCGCATGTTATATAGGGGTCTAAAAATAGCTGCGCTTTCAAAGGCATGTATGTTGTGAGTGACAATTCAGAGAACCAATCGGAGATCCACTACAGCTTCGAACTCCTCCCACTATGCGAGTTTAGCCCCGCCTTTCTGAATCGCCACCAAAGTTGTCGTCCCTTTTTTCCTTATATGGTTACGCACGAAGTTGATTGACAGAAAAACACGCCCCCTCGATTCGCGGGCATCCGCAGACGCTACGCTGGCTCCACACACACTGACTGACACAGTAACCCGTGAGCTACTGTGCTCCTGCTGCTCCCCTTCCAGAAACATTGTGAGGAAAGAAAACAAACCTGCGTGGATGGATCCTTTACTTTTAAACACATTTTAGTATCCATAGTGAACTGAAACGTTTCGGGTTTCGCGATTGATCTGAATGTTTCAGTCGCTCGCGCTGAAGCGAACGCGGATTCCTCGCGCAGAGAATCAAAGTCTCTCAAACGCACCGTTTAGCTGCACAAACATGGATGTTCTGGCCAATTACAGTATTTTTCAAGAACTTCAACTTGTTCATGACACTGGCTACTTCTCTGCGATGCCGTCTCTGGAGGAAAACTGGCAGCAGGTGAATTGCTTTTATCTCTGTTTTTGCCATTTATCCAACTTTTTTTTCCGCTTGTCAGTGTGCTCCTGCGTGTGCGCGCAACTTATAAAGACGCGACAAACAATATTTATTGCAACTCTGCATACTATTGCATATGCATTTAAAAATACCATGTGGTAGAAGTGTGTTGATGTTTTAATGCCATACCGCATATTTCTTGCGACCAAGTGCAATGTAGCTAAACATGCTGGGAATTTAAGATCTGAATAATACAAACAGAGGCTCTTTGAATAATAGATCTACATCTGTCCTATCAGTGTTTTTTCAGTCCCATCGGCATTGCACAGACTCTCGACTCTACTGCATTATATATAAATGCACGCGCGTGATTGACTCATGATGTGTCTGGCAGTTAAACGTGCATGACAGAAGTATACAGTGCGCACATCTATGCAACTGTGAAGAGTCTTATGTATAATCAACTCATTTTAATGTAAATGCCACTTTTTCCCATCCACTAGGATGGAGCCATGCGTGGACAAAGCACACTGACATCCACATGGACGCTGGTTTATGCACCGGCGTGCATTCATAACGATTTGAGATTTATGAAATCCATTTAGAGAACAGAATTGGTTTGCACCGTGCACATGTGAGTAACGACTGTGGTGCGTCGCGGGCGCATGGATGGAGGCATGCTTTGCGCAGAGTTGTGCTCTCCGCAGTGCTGAAGGGGCAACGCGTGGTCCATCCATTGATGCCGGTGCATTGCCTTCTCAGCGTGCATTGATTTTTAGATTGCTCCGCCATTTTTCTTAACCTATGGGTTGTGATTGCACTGCCATGCATTTTTCTCAATATGAGAAGTGAAAGCATGTGCATGCAATGGTGGCTGCTTTGGCACCATGGTTTTTTGGTTGGATTATTTGGTCATTATGCCTCTAACCTTGAGTTTTGATAGATGGTCTTGCAGTATTGGTCATTTTGAAAATTGATATATGCAAGAGTGTCTAAAATGTAATGTTCTAATTCATATGCACATGCATAAATATAATTACAATGTACAATGTAAAAATCCACTTATCAGGACCATTAAGCGAAATGCAAAGAAGCTAAAGGGTATTAAAACTGTTGAATGGTAACCATTTACAGAAACTAAAATGTGCACTTAAAAATTATTTAAATTTCTCATCTAGAAGAAAGTTCATCGATATGACTGCAATGTGTAGTGGTAAGTGTGTTTGTCGGAGCTTGAAAGCCAGTGTTTGGCTTTGCTATTGACTTTCAATGGTTTATATGAATAAGAAATGCTCAAAGACTGACATTTGACCTCAATAGAGCTCCTGTGCCCTTGGTGCTCTATAGTGCTAAGTGATCCTAAAGGCCAGACTTCTTCCTCCAGAGCAGCGAATATTGCTCACAAACCGTGTAATCTCTAGTAAGTGGAAAGAAATAGGCCAGTATTCTTCCAAGCTTTGATAGGCCTACAAGACTTCTTATTCTCTAGACGTTGCAGCTTTTCACCTCAGGTTAAGCTTTTGGTTGTGTTTAGAACTGACTGAATGCGGATGGCGATGATGTGTGAGACCGTGTGTAAAAACATCCTGACTTTAGCTAAGCAAAATGTCAGTCATCATATTGACACGTTGCACTTGAAGACCTCGGAGGCCAGTTCAGGTCATAAATATGATATTACTAGAAAAATCCAATTCAGTTTTTTTTATATGTGCAGCTCAAGTATCCAGCTATGTCAAGCGAGAATCTATTGAAAAGTGCTGAGGAGGGATTGTGTAGTCGCAAGATTCAATATAGAACAAAAGTTTCTTGCCCGAAGCCACTCCATCAACCATCACATGCCCTATAGCCATGACAGAGGATATTCCAAAAAAAAATCTCACCTTGAAGAGACTGTCAGTGTGACTCACCTACTCCTGTGGAGAAGGGTAACTGCAATATTGGAACAGAGAATAGAATGGCGTCTGTTCCCATCGAAACCGAATGACCATTCTGGAACACATGGGATACAGTGGCACATCAGACTATTCTGAAGTACGTTTGTCTCATAACATCTATTTTGGGACTTAGGGGAACTTGAAATGTCTTTTGTTCTCATAGCTTTCATTTCAACTGTCTGATATTTTTAGACTTGGTATTGAAATCTTGCTTGCAGCTGCAATAACATGTTGTGGTGCATGCGGGACAAGAAAAAGAATGCCTTTATGAGATGTTTCCCACTGTTTAACCATAATAATAAGAATTAGAGGTGGATGATATGACCAGAATCTTGTAAAACAATTAAATACTAAATAACATTAAAAAAAAAAAACAGGATGATTACTAGTGTGATATTGCTTTTATACAGCAGTTCAGTGAATAAGAATTTAATAATGAGTTACATTTTAGACATAATATTGACAGTGTTTTATTTTTTGTCAGACAAAAATAGTTTGAAACAAAGCCACTGCAGAACGGTTGTAACACACAGTAGTGACGTTACTGAATTATTCAGTGTTTTTGAACAAATCAGTTGAGTGAATGATTCATTGACTCACTCATAAAGACAATCACTTGCTTCGCTCCTGACCGGATCTGTTTTTAAAAGAATCAGTTGAATGACTCACTCATACAGTCGCTTGTCACCATCTACTGGTGAATCAGTGTAACCAGCAGAAATAATCACTGAAAATGTTCAATACTAAAACAAAAACTGACTATTAAAGCAAATATTTGTATTTATTTCAATTGTTTTAATTAATTTTGTGGAAACTTCTATTTTTTTGCCAAATCCAGTAAATTAAATAGCCTACTTTATTTAAAAAAAAAAAATGATTGATGCTAATCAAAAGATAAGATCATTCATGATAATTCTGACATCAGTGCAGAAACTCTTTCTCAAACAGTACACTCAAAGCAGTGAGTTTTAATTGCTCTGTTATGTCCCATTCTGTATTTTCTTAATCACATAATGTTAAATAGTCCTGCCCACTATTAGCACACCATTGCACATTACCCAGCTCTAATAAGTAGCATTGCTTTATGAGATTAAGGAAAAATGTTAATGGATGTAGATATCAAAAATAGTACTTTTCCCACAGCATGAGGTTTCAGTCATTTAATGGTGCTAGTTAATGGTGCTTCCCAGCTGTTCTTACACGATTTGTCATATGGCAAGCAATGAACTACTAATAAGCATTAGAAGTCTGACTGACAAGCGCAAAAGGAAATTTACACTTATAGTTCTTTGAAAGGTCTTACTACATTTAATCTATGTGTTAATACTATAATCACAGAGAGGATGTTTGACCCCTTCATTTTAAGAGGTTCTTGTATTTCCACGTCAGATTGTAATCAGGATGTGGTTAAGAATTTTTTTTTTGTAGTTTTGGATCTTTGGGCGCTCTGATCCACCACAGACGTTTTTTCTCTTGCAGCCTCAGGCCAGGGCATACTCTGTAACTGATACTGTAATGACTCTCCAAAGAGCCTAATGCACTGTGCTACGGCAGCACATTGTGTGTTTCACAGTGTCAACTACTTACAGGAACGCTTCTCTAAAGTCATTACGTTGCTTTCTTGACTAAATGCCCCAAAGGAAAAGTTGGGAGAAAAGTCTAAGAATAAACCAACCCTGTTTAACCCAAACCTCCCAAAATGATTTTTCGAAGTTGTAAATAACGAGTATTGTAGTGTGTTTTACAAGAAGATATTTAGTTGTATTCAATATAGGCTATATTCAATATTCTATTTCAGTTTTTCTGTGTTAATAATTGTGTTAATTGCTAATTGTTAATTTACTAACAATTCCTCAGTGAAAATTGCTTCCATTGTGTTTTCTCAGTTTAGCCAAACTTTGATGCAAAGCCAAAAGAAAAACGACCAAAAAAAAAAAGTAACTTGGACTTTTTTGTGCTCTGCCAACAAAAATAGTTAGAAACAAGCCACTGCAGAACCATTGCAACACACTTATAGTGGCATTATTGAATCAGTATGTGTTTTTGAATGAATCGGTTGAGTAAATGATTCAGTGACTCATACATGAAGTCTTATGTTTTTTCAAAGTTGTAAATAATTGGAGTGGCTTTTACAAGAAAATACTATTTCAGTTATTTTACGTCAAAATTTTGTTGTTTAATTCGGTGTGTTACTTGCTGTTTCTTTGTAAAATTTACTAGCAATCTCTGAGTGAAAAATGTTTCTGCACATAATTTTTTTCACTGTAGGCAAACCTCGATGCAAAACGACCAAAAACATGCCACATTTCTCGTTCCCCCTCTGAAATCTTATCCAATGTCACAGCCTCATGTCCCAAACTGCAGACCGGCTCCTGTAGTTGCATGCTTATGAGGATTGACAGGAGGCATTGTGCAAAAGTGCCAAGCATGCATATTCCGTGCTGCAGTCTCTGCCAATCTGAAACCCTGGCTGCCGAGAATCCGGAAAGAAAAAGAGACCGAAAAGATGAAACCATGTTTCCATATACTTCCCCATTCTTGGTTGCATCGAAACTGAGTTTTGCATACAGACCGGCTCCTGTAGTTGCATGCTTATGAGGATTGACAGGAGGCATTGTGCAAAAGTGCCAAGCATGCATATTCCGTGCTGCAGTCTCTGCCAATCTGAAACCCTGGCTGCCGAGAATCCGGAAAGAAAAAGAGACCGAAAAGATGAAGCCATGTTTCCATATACTTCCCCATTCTTGGTTGCATCGAAACTGAGTTTTGCATGCCGCAAAACCATCTTCAACCCAAGCTCGAGCCAGTCCAGGCAGTGGCCGCAAGCTCTCACATATCCGCCTCCTCGTTTAGGCCCATGGATCTGAGCGGATTCCCATTACCGTAGGCAATGACTGCTGAAATGTGTGTTATGTAATTCTCTCAGCGCCACAGCTACCTTCTTACAGTGTGCGAGTCGGCCCGCCGGAGAGAGCCAAACCCAGCCACATCACCGTGAAATTTTAAAGAGGTTTCCGGATCACACGGCTCCGTGGGCCACGTCTTCATGCTGGGAGTCAGACCATATGGATCATTTAGTAAAATACACAGAGTTCTTCCTCTTAAGAATAATTTATGGACTAGTTGTTTAGTGCATGTGACTCGCTTGGAGAAGAAATTGAGTCTGGCTGTCCTCTGGCTGACTTGTTTTCAATACTAAAATATTACACAAAAGAGACTTTTTAGAGCATCCACAGCCGGCTAATGTTATTGAGACACCATTAGCCAGCGCTTATTCCAAACCAATATGCATCTGTAAATGGGTCCATTCGCACCCTTTAGAGATTCCATTCACACTTGTCGCTTGATTGCACGGCCCTGAGATTGAGTCCTCTACATTATCAGATTTGCTGGCTCATATTAACTACATCACAGTCCTCATTTATCATCGAAACCAGCGACAGATTTTTGGATAACACGCCGTGTAATGGAGCTGAAATGATCTGGTTGCTTGAGATAACATCAGTGCACTGATCCCATTGCTACTGACAAGCATCAGTAATTGAAAATGACAAAGCGATAGCGCTCTCCATCGCATGAGTCAATTCTGGGAGTTATTGCAATATGGTTGTCATGCAGAGCGCATGGCTACTGCTTTAAGACAGTCGACTCGAGCGAGAAATGGGCCCGACGTGGGAACCTTATAAGAGGTGAAGCGTCTTTAAATATGCAGAGATATCATTAGTGCCTCGGCCGAGATGTCTCGCTGTACCTTCTGACAGGTTCACTTCTGCGGGTGGATTTCAGGTGTAAAAAACAGAGCCTGTTTCATCATTAGTCTTTTGACTCCCGCGAAGCAGACATATGGCGCTTTCTCAAGATCACTTAAGAATGTGGTTGCATTCCGCTCTTGCATGACATGCTCGTCATTGTCTGATAATTCAGTGATTGTGCAGCACCCGTCTTAAATAATATTCGGTATGCAGTTTTGCAAGCTTGTAACATAAATTTAGTTTTTAACCCTAGAATGCACGACCCCCCAAAAAAAACCTATAAAGGGTGTCAACGTGACCTGTATTGGATTCAGTGGTTTTCATCAAAATAAATGCATCCTGTTTTTTTTTTATTATTATTGTCAGGGTAATGAAACAATTTAAGAATTTGATTATGTGATCATGTGTTCACTTCCTGTGTAAATATACAATTAATTGTAATTTAGTATTATTTAAAATTATCGGCTACATTTATTTGATCCAAAATACAGTAACAGAAAAATTGTGATATATTTTTACAAATTAAATTAATTGTTGTCTATATTAATACAATTTAAAAATTAATTAATTTTTTTGATGGTAATGCTGAATTTTCTGCTGCAATTCAGTGTCACATGATCCTTCAGAAATCATTCTAATATGCTGATTTGGTGAAACAAGAAATATTTCTTATTGTTATCAAAGATAAAAACAATTGCTGCTTAATATTTTGTGGAAACCATGGCACATTTTATTTTTCATGATTCTTTGATGAATCGAAAGTTCAAAAGAACAGTATTTACTTGAATTAGTAGTCTTTAATGTTAGTTTTAATTAGAGATGCACCGATTGCAATTTTCTTGGCCGCTTCCGATTTCCGATTTTTTGTTAGTGTGATCTGCCGATACCGATTTTCTTTCTAAGAACTATAATTGACAGCATATACAAACAAAAATCTACTTTTCTTCAACGCAACGTTTTATTTTCATAAAAAAACACAAGTAAAAAGTCAGTAATAAAATAAGTACAAATAAAAAAAATTGCAAACAACAGCATAAATAAATGCAATAGAATAAATAAAGAGAGCTATGAAACTACGTTTTTCAGGTTAAGTAAGTTTTTATTCAGGTAAGAAATACTACAGAAATTAAAGTAA
>NW_015660628.1:64166-73964 GCF_001515625.1 Sinocyclocheilus rhinocerous | reverse complement strand
GCGCTTTTGGTGTAAGCGCGACTGCAGGAATGACTAAAATAATGCTCAATACAAGCACTATTTAACCGGAGCGAATGAGACGTGTGTGAGAGAGAGAAGGGGTTGTCAGAGAGAAGAGAGCGAGAATGCGCGGCTGACGTTATGCCTGTGCCGCTGGTAACGAAACGGATCGGCTCGAAATCGGAAAGAAGTGAGACTGACCGGCCGATCACCGATCCGGGCCGATCATGAGGAAAATCGGCCGATTCCGATCCCTGGCCGATCGATCGGTGCATCTCTAGTTTTAATCAATTTAATGCACTGTTGCTGAATAAAAGTATTAATTTAAAAAAAAAACTGATTTCAAACTTTTGAAGGGTACTATGCATATGTATATATTTAAATTTTTTTATGAGGTTTTATTTAATTAAAATATGCCAGAAACCACACCTTATAGGTCAGTTTGACCTCTGTTTATCCATTCTATGATTAATTGAAGGATCTATCAAGATAATCGATAAAGGACAGGTAGTGTTGGGCAGTTGAATTGGGCTGGATTCAGACTCCCACTGCATCATGACCAGTAACCCATAGGCCATGACTCCGCCATCACCGGTGACATTTTTGTCAGAGCATCTAAAACTTTTCCCCCATCCTTTGCATCACAAACTCGCATGCACTTGCATTATGTTGTCGCATATGACTCTTATCTTAACAATGACAACAGTTCCCACTGCCGAGCTCAAGTGCAACTGTCAGGGTCACCCTGTAACAATACTCAAGCTGACCCCTAGCAATCCAATTAGACTCCTGCACTACAGCAGTGAGTAGGCAACCCACTCAAGGCGCTGAGATCATTAATCTGACTGGGGCCAGATGATTGCCCATGATGGCTGCCACATTGAAGGGTGATGAAAAGGTTAGCGTCTGATGAAAGAGGAGACGGGAGATGGTGCACTCATTTGTCGAAGGCCACTGGAGTAAGTGTCAGCACCCAGAGCTGCGGAGCAGGGGGAAAGGAGTGAAGTGGAGCATCTTTATGTATGAGTCCCGATTCTAGCGCAGATGGGAGACACAGCGCTGGCACTCAAGGCTTTGATTAACAGGCCGAGAAGAACTGAGTGCTTTTTTCACTCTCGCGCACAGCTTGACAGCGATTTTTCCCTCATTTAAGATAGAATGTAAAACTTTTACAAGGCGGCGCAGGGCAGGGAATGATTGGACCGGCAATAACGTGCATAAGAAATGCAAATAGTCTCACCTTCATGTGGAAAGTTTCAGGAAGATTGGTCTTTTCAAGTCAACGTGGAATCCAAATGAACCCTAGTTACTTTAATATACACTACCGTTCAAAAGTTTGGGGTCAGAATACTTCAGAGAGGATTAATTAAATTGATCAAAAGTGACAGTAAAGACTTTTACATTGTTAAAGTGTTATATTTCAAATAATTGCTGTTCTTTAGGACTTTCTATTCATCAAATAATCCTAAAAAAAAAAATGCATCACTGTTTCCACAAAATGATTAAGCAGCACAACTGTTTTCAACACTGATAACAATCAGAATTGTTTCTTGAGCAGCAAATCAGCATATTAGAATGATATCTGAAGGATCATGTGACACTGAAGACTGGAGTAATGATGCTGAAAATTCAGCTTTGCATCACAGGAATAAATTACATTTTAAAATATGTCAAAATAGAAAAGAGTAGTGCTGTCAAACGATTAATTGCGATTAATCGCATCCATAATAAAAGTTTTTGTTTACAAAATATATGTGTGTATACTGTGTATATGTATTATGTATATATAAGTACAAATACATGCAGTACATATTTAAGAAAAAAAAACACAGTGGCAGGTGTCGATTTAAAAGTATGCACATTCCTACCGTATTTGTAAATGAAATTCATCTCCAAACCTTCTTCTATAGTTTCAGGTAGTTATTCGAATGCTAGAAAACAGCTGCTTTTCCGAGTAAAAACCGCCAAATAACGTAGTTACTTTATGATACGTAATATTCAGAGGGTGGGGAGATGGGGGATTCCCCCGCACTATATGTCTCTGCATCGACTGAATGATTTACTTATTCATTCATTCATTCATTCATTTTTATTCCCAGTAAACTCCCACCCGGGTGACACTACTCCAATAATAGACCATGCAAAATACCAAAAAATAAATAAAATAATAATAATAATATCTTTAAAATATTGCCAAGTTAAATCAGAAAAGGACTTTAATTGTAAGCGACAAGTATATGGAAACTATACAGTTATGATGGGGTTTTTTTCATATGATTTAGTCGAGTTAGTTTTGCATCAAACACAATGTAATTTTCGGCAATCGAGACCTGGCAGCAGCAGCGCATTTTTCCGCTTGGGCGAGCGCTTCGCGGACAGCTTACCTCGCGCATGAAATCAGACCAGCAAAACACTGAGAACGCGCTATAATTCTGATTAGTCATAGCGACAGAGCGGAGGCGAGAAAGCTGCGGAGAATCCGCTCGCCCGGAAGCAACCGCAACTGACGTAGATTTACAGAAAATTACCGTTGTTTTCAAATAAATAATTTTACATGCTTATTCCCAACAGTTTATTAAGCTTTAAGTCACATCTCAAATGACAAGGGATCAACTTATAATCATGTTTATATTAATTAGCCCGTGAACTCATTCTCTCAGACGGCCTGGGTATGTGGCGCATTCGCAGCTTATATGGACGGAACGCCACTGGACAGTACTAGAAAAGTATTTCAAATTGTTATAATATTTCACAATAGTACGGTTTTTACTGTATTTTTTATCAAATAAATAAAGCCTTGGTAAGATACTTCTTTCAGAAACATTATTGCGCACAATTTATCGGTGCAAGATGTTCCAAAGTGTTTATTTGGGGTCTTAAACTAGGAACTTGGAATATTTGACACATAATGGCTTGTGAACCCTTGAATTATGAAAAGTAGCTCTCAGATTTCCCACCTGTCCCACCTGGAACGGTCCCTCATTTTTAATCATATTGTTTGCCATTGACAGCAGGATTATTAAAGAAATGCGTTGCTAAGGAACAACGTTTTGTTACAGCTATTGAACTTGTTTGTTTTGGCATCATTCTCCTCATCGGTCACTGTATGCATGGAATCTCACAGCCAGCGTCTCCTGCGATACCGCCAGAGAAAGTCTTCCAACAGACCTTGAGAGATACAATGAAGGACAATGTTCTCTCGGTAAACATACCATTGCTTTTCTTCTCTTTTTTCATCTGAAGTCATCAATCACCGCCGGCAACGATTCAGCCTCAAAATGGGTCATGAAACTTAAAGCGACAAGAGGCGTTGTTTATCAAGGTTTATGCAAGCTTCAATCAATCACTCCATCTATTGCTGCACAGAGAGACGAGTTGGACGCTATTTTTCAAAGGAGTGAAAGTCATCTTTTTTTGTTTCACATGGATTGATTTTGAATCAGTTATGCACAAAAGCATGCATTGCTCAATTGTTACAATAATTAGACCATTGCATATTATAACATGAACGCTTTTGAAAAAGCACATATGAAAGACCATCACGCTGTATGCATGCACCATGCAAGTGTGCATTTGTGCATGCATTCGAGTGTCAGATGAGGGATTTCTCCACGAAACATCGCTGAACTCAGCACTTCTACTGCCTCAGTGTCTGTGGCGCGTGTGTGTGCGTATGTGACTTACTCAGCCGTGGCATATATGCAAAGCCAGCTGTATTTCCATATGCTCCAAGTTACCGTTGTCTGAGTTCCACATGACCTGGCCTTGCTCCAATACTGGCCTGCATTGTAACACCTGGATACAGCAATACCCAGTCTCACCACCACCCCATCCCTCATGCTGAAGCAGGCAAACGCATTCTTTCTTTCTGACTGCTATGCAGTTGCTGCTCACTGGAGGAAGTGAAATGAAGGCTGGCAAAGCACTGTCTAAATTTGGATGGACATCAGTCAAGCTGAATTGGTTGATGTCAAGATTGCACAACATTGGCAGTGTGTTTTGTATCTTAAATATACGCCCACAAAAATAAACTTGAAAAAGATTGAATGAGGCATTGGTTATTAATATTTAAAGCTAAGCAGATCATTGATGTCTGTAAGCCTGTTTGTTGTCTGCTAGTGGAAAATCATAAGTTTGATCATTTAGAAAAGGGATTTTCAAGCTGTATTTGTGGATTTTTTTGAAAGTCTTTTAATAGAGTATAACAATCAATCCTAATTATCTCAAGTCAACAGAAAGAATGAAAAATGATATAATGTAAAATTCATTTAAAGTAATTATAATCTTAATGTAATTTTGGCAGCTTTAAAAATACATTTAGAATTTTTTCTCTCCTTTTTTTTGCTATTTTGTTCTAATATATGTATGTGTGTGTGTGTGTGTGTATATATATATATATATATATATATAGCTTCATTTTTATTTATGCTGTCTACTTTTTTCTAAAATGAGATTTTCTTTAAACTGCTTTGGATCCATATTAATGCACTTACAACTAAATAAGAACTAAAATGAAAGTCTATGCATTAATATACAGTATATTCATACAGCACTTTTCCAAAATTAAAGTTACAATCCGTTACATTGAATTAATCTCTCAAATATATTTATATATGTGTATCTTTTTATTTTTATTTTTATTCTTCTTAACAGAAGAAACAGAGAGCATCGGTTCTCCCAATGTTTCTTTAGAAGAGCCAGTACAGACTCACTAGTTCTTGTGGCATAAGGAGGTTTGTCTTTGTTTTAGCATGGGAGAGCTATTTGGGTCGGAAGTTATTTCGGGATGCATTGCTAGAAATACCTGTGGGAGTGAGTAATAGTTGAAATGAGACCATCTTTAAGTTAGTTTGTGTGTACTCATTTACATATGTTTAGCCGTTTTCATTCGAAATCAACAACGTTGTTGTTATTCTTTCATTTATTTTTGTGTGTGAAGATACAGATCAGTCTTTAAAAGCATTAAAGATTCAAAATGTACAGTATCTATTTCTCCAGTTCTCTTTAAAAGGCTTCATGCTCTGGGCTTTTTGGTATTTAATCATCTACTTCTAATTAATCCAATTATGAGTCATTTGAATCACAGCACATGTGGAGCCGCAAACTCAAGCAGGTGTGAAAAGATCGTCCTCCCCGTCTCAAATCCCAAGGTTTCGCTTTCACTCTTGGCTCGGACTCTCATATTCATTCCTCGGAGGTTGAAACATTACCCACGTGCCTCGAGAACAATAGGCTAGCATTGCCATCCGAAAGCGTGACTCACCATCCTCCATTAGCAAGCATGTTAATCACATACCGGAACAGAGAAGGGTCAGCATGAGTAAACGGGTCCAAGAGTGGGAGTCTTGAGATGTCTGGATTCCATATTGCATCCTCGGTCCACTCTAAAGACAATGCAAAAGTTGGCTGTAACAATGGCAACAGTAAGTAGGCTATAGCAGCTCTGACTTAATGGACTGAACTCAATGAACTCGCCGCGGAAGGGAAGGCGGGGGCTGTCGCGCTTCCCTGAGATGGATGGAGTATGAAAACGGCAGCTCTGCGCTTCCTTGAGGTGCGTTTGCTTGCAGTTGTCTCAGCGGATTTGTTCGTTTTTATACCGTTGCGTGTGTTTCGACGTTAAGAGGCGATGAGTTTAACTACAGCAACACTTCAACCCTATAGGCAGTATGTGATAGATCAAAATACTGTTATACTGAGGAGAAAGGAATTCGTTTGCCTTTGTGGCAAGGTGTGTGTGAAGATGCTCTCATTGAAGCATTGAAAACAGAAACGTTTTACTGTCAAGGATGTCTGTAGATTTTGGAATTGATAGATTCTGTTAATCAACCAAAGTGAAAATCTCAAATTGCCCAAAATGTGGCCAGTTTCACTAGAAATTTTACATCAGGATCACACCACTACTCAATGGATCAAGTGTGTCCGCAAAACACCTTTCAAAGTTCAGGGGCCATAAAAATGTTAAATAGCATTTAATAAGTCTTAAATGTTGTTTGCGGAGGTCTTTTATGTTAATGTAAAAGCTTTTAGCTAAAGTTTCCATCAGAGTCGCCTTAAACAATTTTTTTTTAGAATATTACTGTTTTTAATTTTAATATATTTTAAAATGTAGTTTTTTCCTGGGATGCAAAGCTGAATTTTCAGCATCACTACTCCAGTCTTCAGTGTCACATGGTCCTTCAGAAAACACTCTAATACAGTATGCTGATTTGATGCTCAAGAGAAATTTCTTGATTATCAGTGTTGAAAACAATAGTGGAAACTGTGAAACTCTTTTTCTCCAGGATTTTTTGATTAACAAAGTTAAAAAGAAACTATGTTTTTTTTAAATAACATTTATACTTTTTTACTGTCACTTTTGTTCAGTTTAATGCATCTTTGCTCAATAAAACTATTAGTTCCTTTAAAAAAAAAATCTTACTGACTTTTGAATGGTACTGTACCTTTGCAGCAGTGACTAGACATGTTTTTTTTTTTTTTAAATATTATTTTAATGTGTCGTCCAAACACAAAGTTGTGTTAAAACTTTATTTTTAACTGCTAAATATGTATTTTTTTTCTTTTTTGTCAAACATTGGTCTTAACTTGGAATTAAAGTCTTAAAATGTATTTGATTCTCAAACATGATTTGATTTGATTCTCAAACATGCAGATACCCTGGTATTAGGAATATGTTTAGTTTCCACATTGCCAGCTACTGTATAGAGACTATTATTAGAAAATGGGCATTATGTTCACACATGGCATCTACACAGGAAAATGCTGCTGATTTGAATGTAAAATCAGCTTTTATTTAAGCTGAGACTTCTCTGTTCACCTCCTCCAATATCATAACCCACACAGACAGAGCAGCCTTCAGTTTTAGAAATAACGATCGTTTCTTGCTACTAGAGTTACTGAGATATTTAAGACTCGCATGCAAGCAATTCGCCAAAGAATTTTGCGCAATCACCACAGTACAAGCCAAAAATCCCTCGCCTTTTGGTCAGAAACTGGCCAAAACTAAAAGCCGCATCGGATGCATCAGAGCAGCGCTGGGAATCTCACCACACCAGGCCTGTTGCACTGTGTCGAATGTGCGCTGCATAACAACACAATGGCTCGCTGTAGAGGGATGTTCACTGCCAGCTTACCCAACCCGAGCCCTTTGATCCTGCCCTTTGTAATGCAAATCAAAAGGAGGAGAGAGTAGGACACCAGGGACAATCTTCATGATGGTACCATGGTTCATGCTGATAGAGGGGGTGCAGTTGTCAATTTCTCACTCGAAATTTGGGCTACACAGTTAATCTGGATGCATTTGAGAGTGTACTGACTCATGCAGGTAAGATATGGAGCCGGTATCTCTGGTGTGTTGATGAATTTGTACAATCCTTTATTTATTGTAATGGGCGTTTTGCCTTTATGGGACAGTGGAAGAAAGGATAGGATCAGAAAATGACTAGTGGTTGACCAATATGGGTTTTTAATGGCTGATGCTAATGTTTAATGAGCAGGGTGGCCGGAAGCCATACAATACTGAAAAAACAACTTGATGACAAATCAGACAAAATCACCCAAATCAAATACTTATTTTTAAACAATATTTACTGTACACTGGGAAAATAATTCTATTTTCAAAAACTATTTTCAATTACAAAGAGCAAATTACACATTGAATTAGTATTTTCTATATTTTAATAATATTTGTTTTCATTACAACTATGAAAAAATAATTTTTATAGTGTTAAAAGCATGAAAAAAAAATTTGTTTCTAAGAACAGTTTTTTGTATTTTGTCAGTAGTATAAATTGGTTGCTCAATATTTTTTTTTTAGTTTTTTTTTTTAGTTTTTTCTAGTTTATATTGTAATGTCATCCAATGAACCAATCAATATATTTTCAAAAATCAATTAATGAAATATGTTACCATACATTTTTTTTTATTTTATTTTATTTTGTATTATTGTTTAATATTAAGGCCAATAACTGGAATTAATTTAGGCCATATTAAAACTTCTGTGTACTTTTTTAATGTAAATTTCATTTATTGATCTCATTAATTTAATTAAATTTAAATTTTATTTCTTGAAATTATAACATCATTTGGTAGCAAAATTGGTTTTCCGTAATACTTTTTCTCTAACACGATCATTAATAGAACCTTTAATGAATCTGAATCATTATTCACAATCCCATCCCTATTAATCACCGCCATGCAACATGTCAGAGCACATCTCCCATCTCCGATTTAGGAAAATTGGGTGGGAATGTGTTGTTTACATTGTTAAAGCTGACTTGTGATCATAGATCCGCATCCACATCATGTTTTCTGAAAAACATTTCCCTTTAGCTCATTAAGCAACATCGCCTAGTTTTTTCACCCATTATTCTTATTTTGCTCCATGCTTTAATGCTTTTGTCTTTGTGGCTCTCATTATGAGGATTAGGCCCGCTGCCTCGTGCCACAACAGGCCGTCCCATCCTCAGGGCAGACAGCCACCCCTTGTATGGTAACAAGCTGTTAACCCTCAGTTAAAATGAGCAACACCCCCTTCGCTCCCCTGCTATCAATGGATTCACGCTGAGACTTAATGCTCTATGAGTGCTTTAATGAAAATTGGTGGATCTTGATAAGATTAGTTTGCATTGCCAGACTGCGGCCCGTAAGGCAAGCTGTAAACACATAAACAACCAAATCCTGTTAAAGCTAGATAGTGGATCCCGTACGGTGCTTTGGCATTGTCGCTCGGATTATCTCTGGCGCGCCGTCCTTTATTTTCCTTCAAGAAGCATCGCTGCACGGTTCAAGCATTCGAATCAGTGGAAAATATATTGGATTGACTTTTCGAGGCACCACTGCTAATGTTTCTTCTTTTGTAAATCCTGATTTAGCCCTCGCACAATTTTTTTGTGGATTAATAAGACGTGCTGATAGCAAAGCGCCTACTCCCTTTTAGCTTCCACTCAAATCGTTGCGAGGGAAAATGTCAACACTAATTCATATTCAAATGAACTCCCTATGACAATTAGAGAGTCAAAGGCCTTGACGCATGCAACGAGTGCGCAGAGAACACTGGCGAGGTGCGAGGTTGCGGAGCGTACAAAGCGCTATTGCACGCCTGACATAGTTTTGCTGATGAAGCGTCTGACTGGGGCTCTGTACCAATGCAGTGACCTCTAACCCGGGGTTTTTAACACGCCACTATATTGGCACTGTGACTGTATTGTGCTGAACTGCCTGAAACAATGCAAAGACTTGGTACCAGAAGTCAGCTGAGCTTGCAGTCAGTTATCAACAGCTCACTGCACTTAAATGACTCTCAGCTGATTTAGTAGTGAATCAGAAACATACAGTGTGACCAGAGCAGTATGATTCAAGAACGAGTGATTCTTATTAGGTTTTTTTTTTTGTGAGTCAGTGTGACCAGTGTAGTCTGATTATTTAATTATTATTATTTTTTTTTAATTTTTTTTTTTTGTGTGTGTGAATCAAAAACATAGTGGGACCAATGTAGTCTGATTCATGAACAAGTTATTCTTCTGAGCCGGTTCTTTCTAGTGAATCAGAAACGTACAACACAAGTGTAGTCTATTTCTTGGATGAAACAAATTGATCAGGTTTGCGTTTCCCAAAAGCATCGTAAGCCTAAGTTGATCATAGCTCCAATGGTCTATGATGTACTTACGCTTATGATGCTTTTGGGAAATGCAGCCCTGAACAGTTCATGAATCAATATCCGATTCATTTACGGAGCTGCTTCATTATGTTCATTATATTAAAATAAATGTTTGTATTATTATTGACCGATTGTCTATA
>NW_015660628.1:49398-64088 GCF_001515625.1 Sinocyclocheilus rhinocerous | reverse complement strand
ATATATATATATATATATATATAATATGATGATATATAAATTATTTGTATAATTTTTATTCTATGTATATATATATATATATATATATATATTAATTATTTTGTATAATTAAATTGAATAACAATTATTCAATTAATAACAGTGTAGTATTAATAATAATAATAATCATTATTTAATAATAATTTAAATACAATTATTTATAAAATAGCATTCTTGCTCAGAAAAATATGTATAATTTATATATATGATTTATAATATTTGTATTAATTATATATAATAATTATATTATTATACTGATGGAAAAGTGTCTATCTATCTATCTATCTATCTATCTATCAAATGTTTAGTAACTTGGTCATGTAAATGCTTCTAACGCACTATAAAGTCTTCTTAGCAGCTTTGAACCTGAAGTCAGGTCTGGCTCTCGCATCTCTTGAGTATGTCCGAGACTATGTGCGAATGTGTGTGTCGGCAAGCTTCCTGCAGATGAGATGTAGGTTATTTTTAGGCGCCGCCTGGCGAGGCTGTAAATGGGAGGCAGGGCGAGTTGTGAGGGCCACTGTTGATGAGATCACGCACGGCCCCATCATTCCTCCCGTCCTATCGATCGGCCGCGGCCTGAAGGGGGATTGTGTCTCAGGGTGCCGCCAGCTGGCCAGTCCCTTCCTGAATCAAAGTACTGGCAGGTGGTCATTTGTGGTCCCCCTCTCCCTTTAGCCCAAGTCTAACATTACAGATCAATGACTGATCAGAGAACAGGCTGGATGAGTTTCACTTCTAAGCCCATCCGTCAGGAGGGTGTCATTGGAGTAAGTGGATAGCTAGAGTCGGTGTGTATATCTAACAGGGCCTGGTCTTTTAAAAAGCCTTTGGAAGGGTTTCTTTGTTGTGTCCAGAGGTTAATCAGCTTGCATGTGGCATATCAGACAGTTGGTATGATCAGAATGGCAACAAATACCCATTTGCGTTGCTCATTTAGGAACTTAAAGAGAGGAATAATGTTCCTAATACATAAATAAATAAAATACACAAACTACAGATCAAAAGTTTTAAATAATTCTGATTTTTAAAAGAAGTCTCCAAGGCTGCATTTATTTGATCACAAATACAGTAAAAACGGTAATATTGTGAGATACTGTATTATGACAATTTAAAATAACTGTTTTCTGTTTTAATATATTTTTACATTTTTATTTATTCCTGTGATGGCAGAGCTGAATTTGCAGCATCATTACTCCAGAATGCTAATTAGCTGCTCTAGAAACAATTAGCATTTCTTATTATCAATGTTGAAAACAATTTTAATATTTTGGTGGAAACCACGATACACTACCATTCAAAACTTTGTGGTAAGTATGGGGAAAAAAGGAAAGAATTTTTACTTTTATTCAGCATAGATGTATTCAATTTCAAAAGTGACAGTAAAGACATCTTTAATGTTACAAACGATTTCTATTTCAAATGTTTTTTCTTTTGAACTTTCTATTCATAAAATAATAATTCTGAGAAAAGTTACATAAAAAATATGAAGCAGCACAAGTGTTTTCAACATTGATAATAATAAGAAATGTTTCTTGAGCAGCAAATCAGCATATTATGATTTCTGAAGGATCATGTGGCACTGAAGACTGGAGTAATGATGCTGAAAATTCAGCTGCGCATCACAGGAATAAACACTTTTACCAACTTGTTTTCTTTGAATTAGGACAGGGTTTGTGTTTGTTTTTCAAAAAGTTAACAAAAGGATCGAGTCCCAAGATTTGGTGATAATATAGCATATTATTTTTAAAAGGCTGGTCACAGGAACACCCATTTAGGAAATGGATTTTCAGCACAGCACAAGAGTTAATGCATCTAAGAGCAGATGCATTTAAAAGGAGGCCGCTATGGAAACATCACGTGTCCCGAGCAGCAAACGATTCTTCCATTCTCGAAATTGGAAATGCAGGTTCCAGCCGCAGAGGAAGATTATTTTCCACAAGCACGTTTTGAGACCTTTTGACAAATGTTCTAGGACAGCGATCAACAACCTGTCCTGACAAATAACCCCCGTTCCCATGTTTTTGCCTCTCCGCCGCCAACGGCCTTTAGCTGGGGACAGCTGATGCTAAATCATCTCCCAAAAATTAATAGAGCATTTCTCTGTCAACTCACTTAACAGCTGTTTGCATTTGGTCTGGATGTCGATGCTGCTTCTCTTCCACGGGCTCTTCATTCATTTTTATAACCAGCTTGTTTTATTAGCTTTGTCTGCTGGAGGGAGGCAGTGCTTCGCTGTTAATTGGCGCGCCGCATGACGGTATTCCCGCTGAGCGTCATGGTGCGAGGGGAAGATTGTATGAGGGTACCTCCAACTCCTTTCTCAAATCAGATTACCCTATATTAAACTTAATATAGTGCGAGCGATAGCCGGTCTTATATTGCGCTCACCCGTTGCTCCGTTTATGCCGGATATACGGCGGTATTGCGATGGGTTCGATGGCTAGAGGCCGTACTGAGATGCAAGAGGAAGTGACATGTTGTCACAGGTGCACAGATGCAGAAAAGATAATTGGGCAGCGGGTTCGACTACAGAAGACAGACGTGTCAACATCGCTGCCATAACAACCGATCGCGAGCCAGGTTCGTCACTTTACATATGATAGATCGCGCCAAACCCGCGGCGAGGAACAGGTCACAAATCGGCAACGATGGACAGGCTTCCAAAAAAAGGGCACCTAAGTGACTGACAGTGAAGGGCCTTGTGTTTCTCGCTCTCATATTCTCAGCTGCGCTCGCTGCGGGGCACATCACAGATGACTCACTTTATCAGTTCAAACTTCACCATGTTTGACAGTCGCTCCTTCTACGACGTGGTGCGAGATGCCGGCAGGGGGTCTTCACTTGCTCGGTTTCTGCAGCCAGTGACATTAGATACTGGTAGATACATGCACGCTTTAGAAGGTGGAGTTAAGATGCAACTGAGGTTTATTATGATTTATTTATTTGTGTACTATTTGTATACCATATCCTAACTACACTCTTAACTTTTCACTAAAATTTCATGGCCCCCAGAATATTTTGTTGTTTCAATGTCTGAACAATACATCAAAATAAACAGAGCCTCTACTTTAAAAAAAAAAAAAAAAAAAAAAGCTAAGAAAATCAAATTTTTAGTTAATACTACATCTGGATCATATTCGGTCTGATGATCAAAGCAAAGATGCAGTAGATCACTTCCATCAGCACCCCCAAAGCTTGCACAGTCCTTTACCACTTCCTGGATCGACATTTCACTGGATAACATTAGGGAGTTTTCATTTATATGCTGTTTATTGTTGATAATCGCATTATTTTCCATATGCATAATTATGCTTACATATGAGATCGCTCGTTTCTGCGTCTTCCACGCCTGTGTTTTTGATCAGCACATTCTGGACTCATTCAGGAGATGCGTAATAGCGCCCCTGAGTGTAAACGGTGAAAACACAGAAACCCGGAAAATTCTGTGTTTGGCGGGGAAAGAGTTAAAAATAGAGGTTGCTATAGAAGAACCATTTTGGGTTGCCAAAACAACCTTTCAGTGAACAGTTCAGAGAACCAGTTTTTCCTATTGTGAAAACCATTTTAATAATCTGAGGAACAATTTTAGGTTTCCCAGAGAACCTTTTAGTTCTTAAAAGAGCGTTTTTTTTGTTTGTTTTTTAACTCATAAAAATGAAGGTTCTTTATTGGCATTGATTGGTTCCATGAAGAACCTTGAACAAAAGGGGGTTCTTCAGATTTTTTAAATGTTCTTCACACCAAGAAAAAGCAGTTCTTTTAAAAACTGTTCGCTGAAAGGTGCTTTGGAGAAACAAAACTGGTTTCTCGTATGGCATCACTGCAAAAAACCCTTTTGTAATCTTTATTTTAAGAGTTTAAAGTGGACATAACATCTGCAGGCTGTGACATAAACATAAATAAAACAGGAACAAAAACTTTATTGACTTTAACTAACTATGGCTAAAACATTAGATCCAGCCATATATATTAGATCCAGAATTCCTAGTCTTCTTCCTTCCCTCGCGTTTTGTAACAAATCTTTCCCTCGCAGGTCAAAATGACCCGAAGGCCTAAAATGAAATTTTTTTTTTTTTTGGTCCAGGATGCTTATATTGATCCATTTTTTTCTTAAAATTTATGTAGGTTTTTTATGATTTTTTGGGGAGATTTTTTTAATTTATTAAATTTTTATTTACCTTGTTTTCCTTAATCATGCGTGTTATAGTTCTTTATTGGCATTGATTGGTTCCATGAAGAACCTTGAACAAAAGGGGGTTCTTCAGATTTTTTAAATGTTCTTCACACCAAGAAAAAGCAGTTCTTTTAAAAACTGTTCGCTGAAAGGTGCTTTGGAGAAACAAAACTGGTTTCTCGTATGGCATCACTGCAAAAAACCCTTTTGTAATCTTTATTTTAAGAGTTTAAAGTGGACATAACATCTGCAGGCTGTGACATAAACATAAATAAAACAGGAACAAAAACTTTATTGACTTAAATTAACTATGGCTAAAACATTAGATCCAGCCATATATATTAGATCCAGAATTCCTAGTCTTCTTCCTTCCCTCGCGTTTTGTAACAAATCTTTCCCTCGCAGGTCAAAATGACCCGAAGGCCTAAAATGAAATTATTATTTTTTTTGGTCCAGGATGCTTATATTGATCCATTTTTTTCTTAAAATTTATGTAGGTTTTTTATGATGTTTTGGGGAGATTTTTTTAATTTATTACATTTTTATTTACCTTGTTTTCCTTAATCATGCGTGTTATAATGTGTCTCTATGTGTGTGTGTGTGTGTGTGTGTGTGTGTGTGTGTGTGTCTCTATGTGTGTGTGTGTGTGTGTGTGTGTGTGTGTGTGTGCGCGTGTAGGGGGGTATGTAAGTGGGTTTTTTTGCCTTGGGAATATTCTGTAGTCTCAGCCCTTCATTTGGATATACATTTTTTTTCTGGATTGTGTCAGATTTTGTATTTTAAAAAAAAATAAATAAATAAAAAAATTTTTTTCATTTTTTCGACGTTCCATTCATTCCTCATAAATCTTCGAATCCACTCAATTTTTTGTGTGTGTGTTCCAAATTCAAGTGGAACAAAAGTCACAAAGTCTTGTACCACTCAGATGAACACTTAATTTTTTAATAATTGTAAAAAAAAAAAAAAAATCTGGGTCGAAATGACCCGAGGGAAAGATGAAGGCTAGAGAAATGCCCATACAAGTAATTCTGCCCTTTATGTCATGAAGGACAATACTCGAGAAAAAATAAATAAATAAATAACTTTCAGAAACCCTGAAGGAGTGTCTTTGGCACAGAAATACTCCGTCATACGTCCAACTCATTTTTTGAGACTTTGGTCATGTTTAGCATGAGAATCCAACACTGGAGCATTGTAAATTAGTCAGAATGCATGAAATAGCATTAGACATACCCCTTTAATAATCTAAAGAACATTGTAGGTTTCCAAAAGCACCTTTCAGTGATCGGTTCTTAAAAAATCTTTTTTTCTTAGCGCCTAGAACATTTTAATAATCTAAAGAGCCTTTTTCAATAGAAAGAACCTTTAGTGCAGTGGAAATTTTCCATGCTTGTTAAAGGTTCTTTATGGAACCACAGATGCCAATAAAGAACCTTTATTTTTTAGCATATTGGCACAGCAGGTTTTCGCCGACAAGCAAATGTTGAAACTGCTGCATTAAAAGAGCCAATTAAACAGCCAGTTAAAAGATATTTGGAGCAAGATCGGACAAAAAGAAGAAACATCACACCTGGTTAATGTTAGATGATGTTTTTCATTTGTTTGTTGTGTTTCTGCGGTGATGTTTTTGTCATTAGTGTAGTGGTTGTCACTGGGGATGTTCATTTTGACTGCTTAAATACTCCAAATCAATCAGCTGAGTGTAGAACGAGTTCTTTCTGTGCTATTTTTAAATTGCCTGTCAATGTACATATGCATCAGAACAACATGTTTTACTGTTGCATCACATCTTGCCATATTTATAAGCATCTCGTGCCTCGAATATTGTTTTAAGACAGCATGTCAAGTGGAAATAGTTAAAAATATATCTCAGATGCCAGAGTTCTGTCTGCTGTTTTTTTAACTAAAGAACATGTGGGCCAATTCTAACCAATTGGACCACCAAATAAAAAATTAAAAGTTTATGACCTTTCAGTACGCGTTCTTGATCGATCATTGCTCTAGTATGCATGCCCATTTCTAGCTGTGATTTTTACCAATTATATTATGTTTATAATATAATCATTTTATTCTGCTATTATTATTATTCATACATTCTATAAAATATAAATAACAAATAAATAAATAATAATTTTAAAAAAAACAATATTCACCAAGTAAAACGGTTTTAACTGTTGCCTATTTACAGCTTGTTTCTTGGGTTGTGAATATCTGCTCTTTGCTTGAATGTTTCTCATTCAATCTAGACAAGCTGTTTTTTAGAAAGCTTATGTAATGCTAATGGCGTTTCATCTAATTGGTTTTTGCAGATGAAAACTATGTGTGGCACTCTATCTGTTCATACTAATTCATACATCTCAGTTTCATGAATACCTAATAGCTTGGCTTGGCTTTCTGATTGCAATGAAACGCCTGGAAGACACCGAATGACCTTGACTTGGGACTTAAGGTTTGTTTTATGTCACAGTCTCTCGCAGATCATGTTTGACCCACACAGGGACTACAACTAAAAAATTCAAGCCATCTGTTATCAAACCGAGTTGCGATCAGTTTTGATTAAACATCCAAATTGTCAGAGATTTGCGAATCCGCCGGGTAGCTTTTATAGCGTCGCTTTCGACTCGATTGGCATCCAGTCTGCCGCACCGCTAAATCACATGGCCCAAAGCGACCCAGACGGCACTGGACGCATTGAATTTGCTGCCATTTTAAGTAACAATATCCCCTGAATGTCACTTCCTCAGGGCCTGCGGGAGGAGGGGCGAAGAGACGGAGAAAAGCAAAAGAGCGATAAGAAAAACCTGACTCCCAAACGCCTCACCTTCAAAATGTATCTGCCTCTTTTTCCCGACACACATATGCACACGTCTGCCCTCTCTCGATATGACGTGCTCACGTGAACTCCCATGAACTCAGTCTGCCCGTGTTCCTGTCATACGTGTGACGGTTCGACAGCATGCAGGCATGACACGCCAGACCACCGCAGCCCTATAGCACATTAGAAAATCAATCCCTCCTGTGTCGGCGTGCATCCAAAGGGCCCATACAGTCCGCACCGCTGCCGGCGTGCTGAGTGGAGGCTTTTAAATGTCATTGTTTGAGCTGGGAAACATGCACAGAGATGCACGAGCCCATCAGCGCTTTCACTGAATGGAGAGTATCTCTTTACTGCTTCATTTAAGTGACTAATTACCCATCAGTTCAGGGCGCAGCGAGAAACCATGTGTGTTTTTGTAAAAGGGAAAACAACAGATTTTTAGAAATGCAAATATTTATTTTGAACGAGTTGAGAGAGATGGTTCCTTTAGCAGATTGCTCGGAGACGGTTATGCGAAGATCTGTGTCTTCTAACTATAGTGTCTTCTGTCGTGTTTAGATATTCCGGGTGACGTCTCAGGTAATGTCAGTTCAGCTATGCTCTGTTTACCTGACTTCTGAAACCTTCAGTTCAGCGCAGACATTAAAATGCTTTTAACGCTGAGAAAAAACGACAGACGCTCCTTTCATAAAATGACAAGCAAACAACATCACCTAGCAACAGAAGCTGCTCCGAACCGCCGTCGTGTTTAGAGCCAGAGATTCAAGCGAGACATTTATAGCTAGAGGCCAGTTTGTCTGAGATGATAGGTTACTGTTCTTTATGATTTTGTAAAAGGTTTGGGTCATGTTATGAGAAACGTTTCAGAAAATAAAAACTTGACTTTACTGCTCCTTCTTAGACAACTATGCAAAAAATGTACTTTAAAGGAGAAGCATTTTATTATCCAATATACAAAAAAAACATTCTTTGAAACTAACAATTTTTTTTCTTTTTCTTTTATGTAATATAAATAATACAATTTAATAAAAAAATTTGTATTTATTTACAAATGTATTTGTTATTATTATTATTGTTGTATTATATATATATATATATATGTGTGTGTGTGTGTTATTTGTTGTTGTTTGTTTTGTAACTTAGTATTGCATAGCTTTTTTAGCATCAATATTGTAGCATCCTTTATTATTAGTGATATTCACAAAAATGTTATTTATTTAGTTATAATTATGTTTGGGGGAATTATTAGTTTGTTTTTGTAATTTAATTTTGCATTACCATCTTTCTGCTTCCAGTGGGTTTTTTTTCAATATCCTTTATTAATATATAAACAACATATTTTTTCTTAAATATATACATGCATGCGTTAGTATTTATATATACATAATAAATATACACAGTACACACATATATTATGTAAACGAAAACTTTTATTTTGGATGTGATTAATCACGATTAATCGTTTGACAGCACTAGTAAATATATATAGCATACAGTCATAAAAGACTGTTAATGGTGCACAGTCTGACGTGGGCTCTACCCAATATTTTAATAAGGTCATATATGACGTGTAGCAGTTGCAAAAGAGCATTTTACAGTTTTTTTAAGCAGTTTACAGTTTTAAAATAGTGTACACTGGAAGAGGTTTTGTGTTGTTTAATTTCAAAATAAAGAACATTTAATTGTCCTTTATATGGCCCCTTGAAGTATCTTAAAGGAGTAGTAGCGGCTCATAAGTTGCCATTAAATCGTATTGTGTTGACGCTGCTGTTCTGTGCACAATTCTTTAGACTGAAATATAAAAACCCATCCAAAATGGAAGAATCCAAGTCTGATGGCTTCTTTCTCTTTCACACACACTCTCTCTCTCTCCCCTTCTGTTTGCTCCACATAAACCGCTCTAACAAGCAATTCAGGCCAGGTCTGTTTCTTCAGCTCCAGAGAGCTCCAGTCTAGCCTGTGTAATCAATCACAGTGTAACCATCTATTCCTGAAGACCTGCTGAAGCAAATGATATGCAGTAGCAGTCTCAGTACCCAGTTAAAAGTCCAGAAAGGGGTTAGTCTGAAGAAAAATCACATTACTTTACACGCAGCGCTAATGAGTTAGATTAGCCTGGATGATTTTATCTTTCATTTAATTGCTTGAGTTGTTTAATAGGTACAAACAAAGTGTAAATGTGATATTTAAAGTGATATTAAAAGAAGAAATGGATCTGGTGTCAAGTAACAACTACATTTTAGATGTATCTCAGTGACAGGACTGAGGCCATATTACTAGCACCTAAAGGATGTAAAGTAGATTTTTGACTGATGACTAAATCATGAAACCAGCGCAATAAATGTGTGCAAATACGGATGTAATTCTAACATAAATTATTTTATGCAAATGATTTATGAATGGTTTCTGTAAAAATGGCTTTGTTTTATGACCGTTTATGAACAATGTAAGAATGCTTTACGAAAAATGTATTGCATTCTTGGTGACAATTTACAAATAAAACTGTTTAAGGGATGATTAATTTAAGAATGTTTTTACGAAAGCTTAACATAAAGGTTCTGTGAATAAAGTAAGCAATTTATGTGTCAGTTTACAAAAAAACATGCATAAGTATGGTTTTTACAAATAATTGTCATAAGAATGGTTTACGAATGCTTAACGTTTTATATGAAGAAAACTGCAAATCAAGCATCATTTTACAAATAATAATAATAGTAATACTAATAATAATAAAATCTGAATGGTTTTAGGTCACTGACACATTATAAAATTTAATTGAAAAACCATGTACAATTTAGGAAAAAAAATTATGTAAGTATGGATTGTCACAAGATTGGTTTTACAAATGCTTTACATGAAGTTTTTTAAGAATAAATTATTAAATTATTGAAGTCTTATATTTTTATGAAGTCTTGACATTAAATTGTACCATTTTGTGTCAATGGAACGACAAAAATAATCTATGTAAGAATGGCTTTACATAAAGGTTATATTAATAAATTGTGCCATTTATGATGTGTAGGTGTTGCGTGTACAAGAATGGCAAATCATATGCAGTGTTCAGGTCAATAAAAACACCTAAATCTTTTTCCACAGACATGTTTGGAGTTGGAACGCTATCTGCAGACGGAACCCAAACGGCTGTCTGACCTTTTTGACGAGGAACTAGATGGCCTCCTTACCCCCTCCTTCATGAAGGAAGATGTGGATGAAGACCTGTTAGACCCCCTCCTTCCCAGCCTCAACAACCCCCCCAGTCCTCCTCCTCCTCCTCCTCCTCGCCTCACCCCACGCAAAGAAACTCTCTCCTCCACTTCCTCTACTGTGACCTCTCCAGACATCACCTTAGGGGTCAACGCAGCCCAGCTGAACGCCGTCACCTCCCTAACACCTCCCTCGTCCCCAGAACTGGGCCGTCACTTAGTCAAACCCACCCACACACTCAGTGCCTCGCCCGACGGGACCCTCACGCTCAAGCTAGTGGCCCGAAAGGTGGGCTTGAGTTCTGCCAAGCTCGTGGTGGCCCACCCGGTCCCACTTTCTCCCCAGCATGGCAGCAGCGGAGCACAGAGCGACGGGGAACAGGGCGCCACCTGCACCATGGGAGCTGGTGAAATGGCAGAGAACAAGAAGAGGGTCCATCGCTGCCAGTTTAACGGGTGTCGGAAGGTCTACACCAAGAGTTCACATTTGAAGGCACATCAGAGGACACATACAGGTAGGCGAATATATTTTTGTAATTCATTAATTATTTGCAGTGATTATTGTGCTGATGTTTTCCCATTTTTCAGTGACTTGTCCTGCATATTGCAAAGTTCCCCTGTAGGTGGCAAGTAGACCGGCTTTGAATTAATGAGTCAGCAAATCATTCACTTAACTGACTAATTCAAAAACACCGATTTGTTGAGGAATGAAACAGTTAACTGTATTTATGAGTGAGTCATTGAATCATTTGTAGAACTGATTTGTTCTGAAACACTGATTTATTCAGGAACAATACAAATTACTACATTTGAGTGAATCATTCATTCAACCGATTTGTTCTGAAAAACTGATTGAAACGATTAACTGTATTTATGAGTAAGTCACTGAGTCATTTATTGAATTGATTTGTTCAGAAGTACTGATTCATTCAGGAATGAAACAAGTGACTTTCTTTATGAGTGAGGCATTGAATCATTTGTAGAACTGATTCGTTCTAAAACACTGATTTATTCAGGAACGATAAATTACTGCATTTGAGTGAGGCATTGAATCATTCATTCAACCGATTTGTTCTGAAAAACGAAATCATACAGGAATGAAACAAGTGACATTATTTGAGTGAGTCATTGAATCATTAATTCAAACAATATTATACATACATACATACATATTATATATATATATATATATATATATATATATATGTGTGTGTGTGTGTGTGTGTGTGTGTATGTATATGTGTGTATGTTAATCTAATAAATTGTTTAGTTTAGTTGCAGCTATAAACACTTAACCTGCTCTTACAGTAATAACTTGATATATGTAGAAATAATCAGTCAATTCCACCACATTTATCATAAATTTTTTATTTCACTAAATCAATCTTATTTTACACAATAAACGACAAGCTGATGTAATTAATGGTACTTCGTCGTTGCCATGGCAGCGTGCCTGTCCGGCCCCTCGGCGGCAAACATTTTCTCAAGGTTGCGACAGTACTTCCTCAGCAGATTCGAATGGTGCAGGAAATGGCCATAATTCTCTGTCTCTTCGATCTCAATCCAAAAGCACTCAGACTGCTGTCCCAAAGCTGTCCACGGAGTGAATAACTGCCTCATGATGGATGGACCGGCTGGAATGAGACGTACTCGCCTGTATATTTCCCTATGTCTACTGCACGCCTGTTAACACACCAGAGCAGATCCCCATTTCTTGAAACCAGAACATGCCACATGTTAATGGCTCCCTTCTGATGTATTAGAAAGTGTTTAGGACGTATATATTATGACACAAGGATTGACAGTCCAGAATGCACAAGAATACCAGGACACCTTCTCAAGGTCCAAAAAGGACAAGAAAGCACCATAAAAGTATTTGATATGACTTGTGCACTTTCCAAGCTTCCGGAAGTCTTATAGTAGCTTTAAGTAAGAATTCTCTGAAAATCTTTCTGTCCACCATAGTTCTTAAATCTAATTTGTGCATAGTCAAGCTTGACGTGTCACACCATGTTTGATGTGAATGAGACAACATATGTTAAATATATTGGAAGTTGGAACACAAATAATATTTGAGAGCTACATATCTGTACATATTTATGAAATATCAAAATCCATTATAATATAATATAATATATTTTTCGCCAAAAAATCTAATTAAAATTTAATTATTCATTAGCCCTGTAGTCTTTGATCAATTTCTCAATTTCTATATTGCATTTATCCAAAAAAAGGAAAGAAGCAATGAGTTGCATTAAACTCAGATACCAAACAATATATTATAGAATGTTTAGATGATTTTACTCAAAAACATATTATTATATTATATTATATTATATACTTTTTGCAGGAAAAAATCAGTTTAAACTGTGCTGTTGTGCTTGCTTGACACAATAATGCAAATTTTAATTTCTTTTTGCTAAGTAAAACTGCATAATTCATTAGATGTAGTCCTTGAGCTATTTCTGTATTTCCGTATTGCATTCGTCCAAAAAACAAAGCAGCAAATGAGCTGCGTTCAAATCTGATGCCAAAGCGATTCGTCAACTCGTTTGCAATTAGCGAAATCCTATTTCGGAGGCGTTATTACTTGGACAAATTCTGTGATTGAAATTTGTACAGAAACTAAGGCAGCGTGAATGGAAATGACATTGCCCTCTGGAGCGTTTTATGAATGGCGTTCGGGAACGAGATAAGAGTGGGTTTTCAGGGAGATGCAGAGGGGTGAAGAGAGGAACGTGGCGGCACTCGTTTCCACTTTGTCTGTTGCTCTGCTTTCCATTATAACAAAGTCTGATTCGTAAAAAACTTGGAAGAGCGGTGAAAGGCAGAAAATGGCTTTCTGCTTGGTGCCGCCGTGAGCCGCACAGATCATAATGAGTCTTTCTGTCTGCAGTTTAACTGAGAAAATGTAATTAAGCAAGACTCTGGCACCTGTAAGGGTGCAGAGAGAGAGAAAAAGTGTGTGTGAGAGAGGAAAGGTTGTGTGATGGGGGTGGGGAGTTGCCAGGCAACTGGTGTGTCTCTGAACGGGACTCTATAATTGGGAACGATTCTCGGGTCTCGGTGCTAGTTTCAGCTTACACCGCTAGCCTCGTCCATGCACTTTCATTCCCATCGCGCGTATGCACATATATCCACTTGTACATACGTGTATCATGTAACATTCCGGTTGCCAGGCAACTGCATCCTCCCCTGCCAGTATGAGCCGTAATTGGCTGGTGGCACAGAGGGACAGACGATGCCAGATAGAGCCGGCTCCACTGCTGCCTCCTACATTACGCTCCTGCCTGGTTGCTAGGCGACAAACTCGAGCATCCGTGCCTCCCTGACTTATAATTGGCTGGTGCTGCAGTCGCAGGGAGCACAGGTCTAAACCTGTCCTGCTTAATGTGGCTAGCTTGTGAATGTGTGTGAAAGGGAACGCAATTTAGTGCTCAAATTCTGATCTAAATATAGCTTGTTGTTGTTTTTACGGCTCAGAATGAAAGTGTGGCCGTCATGGAAGGTTCTTCATGCTAAACAACAAGTCGACACAAAATTAATTCACAGTCCATTTTACTTCCATAGTGGTATCTGTTTCAAAGTAAAACTGATGTTTAAATGTAGTTTTTTTTTTTGTTTTTTTTATGAATAAATTAACTTTTAAAATAAATAAATAAATAAGCTTTAAAATAACCAAATAAATAAACTTTTAAAAATAAATAAATAAAGCTTTAAATTAAAAATAAATAAATAAATAGTATTTAAAAACAAATAATAAATACATATTTAAAATAAACAAATAACTAAATAGGCTTTTAAAATAAATAAATAGTATTTATAAATAAATAAATAAATAGGTAACCTAATAAATAAAGAACATTTAAAATAAACAAATAACTTAATATGTATGTATATGCTTTTAAAATAAATAAATAAATAAATCGTTTTAAATAAATAACCTAATAAATAAATAAATAAAATAACCATTTTAAAATAAACAAATAACTAAATATGCTTTTAATAACCTAATAATCTAATTAATGAATAAATAAATGAAAGGCTATTTAAAATAAACAACTAAATAGGCTTTTAAAATAAATTAATAAATAAGCTTTAAAAAAAATATATATATATACATATATATATATATATATAAACTTGAATAAATGAAGGAATGAATGATCATTTTCAATCAATCAATCGCATGGGTAAAACAAATGTGTTGTAAATGCTAGCACTTCCTACCTGAAACTACTTGGTTATTTGTTAACATTATATCATGTCAGTAAAAATTAATGTTGCTTGAATTTTTTTTAATTAAAAAAAACCTAATAATCTAATAACCTAATGAATAAATGAAAGGCTATTTAAAATAAACAACTAAATAGGCTTTTAAAATAAATTAATAAATAAGCTTTAAAAAAAATATATATATATACATATATATATATATATATAAACTTGAATA
>NW_015660628.1:28804-48890 GCF_001515625.1 Sinocyclocheilus rhinocerous | reverse complement strand
TGTATCATGTAACATTCCGGTTGCCAGGCAACTGCATCCTCCCCTGCCAGTATGAGCCGTAATTGGCTGGTGGCACAGAGGGACAGACGATGCCAGATAGAGCCGGCTCCACTGCTGCCTCCTACATTACGCTCCTGCCTGGTTGCTAGGCGACAAACTCGAGCATCCGTGCCTCCCTGACTTATAATTGGCTGGTGCTGCAGTCGCAGGGAGCACAGGTCTAAACCTGTCCTGCTTAATGTGGCTAGCTTGTGAATGTGTGTGAAAGGGAACGCAATTTAGTGCTCAAATTCTGATCTAAATATAGCTTGTTGTTGTTTTTACGGCTCAGAATGAAAGTGTGGCCGTCATGGAAGGTTCTTCATGCTAAACAACAAGTCGACACAAAATTAATTCACAGTCCATTTTACTTCCATAGTGGTATCTGTTTCAAAGTAAAACTGATGTTTAAATGTAGTTTTTTTTTTTGTTTTTTTTATGAATAAATTAACTTTTAAAATAAATAAATAAATAAGCTTTAAAATAACCAAATAAATAAACTTTTAAAAATAAATAAATAAAGCTTTAAATTAAAAATAAATAAATAAATAGTATTTAAAAACAAATAATAAATACATATTTAAAATAAACAAATAACTAAATAGGCTTTTAAAATAAATAAATAGTATTTATAAATAAATAAATAAATAGGTAACCTAATAAATAAAGAACATTTAAAATAAACAAATAACTTAATATGTATGTATATGCTTTTAAAATAAATAAATAAATAAATCGTTTTAAATAAATAACCTAATAAATAAATAAATAAAATAACCATTTTAAAATAAACAAATAACTAAATATGCTTTTAATAACCTAATAATCTAATAACCTAATGAATAAATGAAAGGCTATTTAAAATAAACAACTAAATAGGCTTTTAAAATAAATTAATAAATAAGCTTTAAAAAAAATATATATATATACATATATATATATATATATAAACTTGAATAAATGAAGGAATGAATGATCATTTTCAATCAATCAATCGCATGGGTAAAACAAATGTGTTGTAAATGCTAGTACTTCCTACCTGAAACTACTTGGTTATTTGTTAACATTATATCATGTCAGTAAAAATTAATGTTGCTTGAATTTTTTTTTATTAAAAAAATTATCTTTTTTTATGTTTTTTTGTAGACTAACATGTATTAAGATAGTAAATAGGATCAATTTTGATTTCATATTTGAGTTCATGTTGATTTAATGACCGCTAGTTAAATTTTGGAGCTGTGTTTGCATGAAAATCTGACTTATTTTATCGTCAAGCAATTTATATGAAGCCACAGTCTTGTTTCAGAAGATTTGTAGATGTGGCAAACAGTGGAGACGGGGCCAGCTGGTTGACAGTAAATATGAGGTTCTTCCCCATTACCCATCATTACTACTCCAATTATCACCTCTCCCAGAGATCCAAATAAACTCTGCCTGCGCCCCATTTCATACGTTCCTTTCAGTGCGCTAATGAACGAGCGATGAGACCCCATACGAACCGCAGCTCTGCTACAAGGCAGCTCCCATCCACAACGAAAACATACAACATCAAAAATGTGAACGCAGTCTCTCACATCTGTTAAACGCAGTGAAGAACTCATTGGAAGCTCATCGAGTGCGAGTTCATTTGGTCCAACAGCTGTGCGCTCTAATGACGATCATGTATTTCATAAACTCCAATTGTGTCAACACTCTTCTGATAGGCTAATCAACTTAAAACAAATGAATTAGACGGCTGGCTGGACCGAGTCGCTGATTTCAAGGCCCCACGAGGAAGAAAGTGCATTTTTAATCAGGTGTGTGTGCATCTGTTTGTGTGTCTTTATCAGGGGAGAAGCCGTACAAGTGCTCATGGGAAGGCTGTGAATGGCGGTTCGCGAGAAGCGATGAGTTGACGAGGCACTACCGCAAACATACCGGCGCCAAGCCTTTCAAGTGCAATCACTGCGACAGGTGAGTCAAAACACCAGACGATCACTGTGTGACGCCTACAAATGCTAGCTGATATGTCACATTTTTTAAACTTCATATTACAACTTATTATACCTCATATAATAATATTACACTTCATAATATGAAGTGTGACATGACATCAAACAGTGACAATGCAATACTTCAAATTATTTATTTATTTTTTATTTTAAACCTTTTTCATTGTTGTATAATTATCATACATGCAATATGATTCAATTCAATTCAATTCAAGTTTATTTGTATAGCGCTTTTCTGGACTTTGCTATCCTAGGTACTACCAAAAGTCCAGAGTTTTGCGACCTTAGGGAGCGTGATGGATTGTAGCGTGGTAGAAGACTAGTTAGGTACGCAGGAGCTAACCCATTAAGGGCCTTATAGGTAAGTAATAATATTTTGTAACTGATATTGAATTTAATAGGTAGCCAGTGCAGAGACTGAAAAATTGTGGTAATATGATCATATTTTCTTGGCATGGTAAGGACTCTAGCCGCTGCATTTTGGACTACCTGTAGCTTGTTTATTGAAGATGCAGGACAACCACCTAGCAGTGCATTACAATAGTCCAGTCTAGAGGTCATGAATGCATGAACTAGCTTTTCTGCATCAGAAACAGGTAACATGTTTCGTAGCTTGACAATGTTTCTAAGATGGAAGAATGCTGTTTTTGTAACGTGGGAAATATGATTTTCAAAAGACAAGTTGCTGTCTAATATAACACCCAGATTTTTGACTGTAGAGGAAGTAACAGTACATCCGTCTAGATGCAAATTGTAATCCAAGAGATTCTGTGTACTCTTTTTTGGTCCAGTAAGTAATATCTCTATCTTATCCGAATTTAATAGGAGAAAATTATTTTACTTAAATTATTTAATTTTTTACATTTTTAACACACTCTGTTAGCGTAGATAATTTAGAAGTTTCATCTGGTCTTGTTGAGATATATAGTTGAGTATCATCAGCATAACAATGGAAACTAATCCCGTATTTTCTAATAATATTACCAAGGGGCAACATGTATATTGAAAATAGCAGAGGACCTAGGACAGATCCTTGTGGCACTCCATACTTTACTAGTGATAATTGAGATGACTCCCCGTTTAAATAAACAAAGTGGTAGCGATCGGACAGGTAGGATCTAAACCGTCTTAAAGCCTGCCCTTGAATACCTGTTGAGTTTTGTAATCTTTGTATGAATGAGACATGTACATGTAATATTAATTTCTAAAATGTACACAGCAAGACAATTTAATGGTGACCAGCACCTAAGGTAGACAGTTTATCTGTATATATTAATGCAAAAATACTATTTTGTAATTATAAATATTATAAAATATAAAAAATGAAATATAAAAAATGTATAAACAAGTAATAGTTATATAATTATAATATAATTAATTAATATATTATAATTATTTATAATTAATTAAAAAAAACTAATATTTTATGATACTTCAGTATTTTGTAATTTCAATAATAACAACAAATCAGCTTCATTTAGTTCTTACTAAGCCTCGTTTAGTTCTAGCACCTTGAAGGGATTTTGGGAATATTTGGTCAGCAATTTGTGTAACCTGATTTATATCTTAAACATTATTTTTAATGGCAAAATCTAACACAGGTGTCCTGGGTCTAAAAATGTGATGAATAGTCTGAAATCTTTTCATTTTCAAATCTCTATCCAAGATGGTCCACCTGTCACCTGTGCCAGTAGATGTAGCTTAATGATTAAAAACATCTGCTATTCAGACAATGGTTTCTCTGTATTCACCAGGTCTTGTAGACAAGCTTTCAGATTGAACGTGGTGAGTGACAAGTAGAGTCATCTGTTGCATTTCTTCTCCAATTACATTTACATTAGTGTTGTGGAAGCTAAAATGTCCTAAAATATTTCTTTCTGTCTTATGTTGAATTGAGAGGTCGAATTCATTCTAGTGAATCCGTTTGTTTTGACAGTCAAGTACAACAAGACAACACAGAACAAACTTGTCCAAAGAAAGGGACACTTATTTATTTGATTCCCAGCATTGCATTGTACTATATAGTAGAGGTCTTCACGGGTCCAAAAATTCATAAATTTGCTGCACGGAACCGACCCGGACCCGTATTTTATTTGAAAGTGGGACCCGAACCCGGCTAGGAACACACAGACCCGACTGCACCCGATCGGCACATATTGCACAGCAAACTGCTATTAACAAGTCAACAAGTTGCGAAATAAAAAAAAACATTTTGGCATAGGCTACCTACTGTTAGTAGCCTTCTCCCTGACTGCGATGCATACAATCCTCCTTGCCAATAAATTTCCATCGATGTTAGGCTGTTCTTCTCTCTTGCCGACTGAAAGAGCCTTCTTAATCCACTCATTATTCCAGCTTCAAAAGTCTACTTGGTGTCACGGTCGGTGACGGATGACTAATGCAACTTTGCAGTTTTTTTTTGTTTGTTTTTTTGCATCTCGAGTCAACTTTGACTGTTACGTTTACCCTTTTGAACTACAATAACGATACTTTTTGTTGGTTGTAATAAAGACTCAGAGCAATTATTTTTTAGCAAAAAACGCACAGAACAAGAAGTGCGTTACACTTTACTGTGTGCGTGTTCAATAACACGTACGTCTCTTCAGTTTTGTTTCATCTTTTTTTTCACATCACTCATGTTTACAGATTAAGGGGCGGTAATATTATAATGAGATCCTTTTGCCACGTCACCAAGGGAGCGAAATCTGACGCACTCGTTTTCTCAGATGCTTGCAGAAAAAGGCTTACCAAAACAAAGTTACGTTTCCTTGGTTGGTAGATACACCAGGGACCTGATTATAGCACTTAAAACCTGGAAAAGTCAGATTTTCATGATATGTCACCTTTAAGTCAATAAACAAGTTGCGGGAAAAAAAAAAAAAAACTTTTTGCCTTAACTACTGTTAGTAGCCTTCTCCCTGACTGCGATGCATACAATCCTCCTTGCCAATAAATTTCCATCGATGTTAGGCTGTTCTTCTCTCTTGCCGACTGAAAGAGCCTTCTTAATCCACTCATTATTCCAGCTTCAAAAGTCTACTTGGTGTCACGGTCGGTGACGGATGACTAATGCAACTTTGCAGTTTTTTTTTGTTTGTTTTTTTGCATCTCGAGTCAACTTTGACTGTTACGTTTACCCTTTTGAACTACAATAACGATACTTTTTGTTGGTTGTAATAAAGACTCAGAGCAATTATTTTTTAGCAAAAAACGCACAGAACAAGAAGTGCGTTACACTTTACTGTGTGCGTGTTCAATAACACGTACGTCTCTTCAGTTTTGTTTCATCTTTTTTTTCACATCACTCATGTAGGAATCCATGATCACCGTCCGCTTGCAGTAGCCTACTAACATTAACTCCGCCCGCGCTCTGCCTCTGGCGGCTGAGGTCACGCAAATTTTTTCTTATTGCCCGATCACACTTTTCTCATCCTAATTTTACAAGTTGCAAGTTACAAAACATATGCAAAGTGCTGACTGTCACTGATCACTGGCGGGTGCGGTGTTCTCCGATCGACTCGTGGAAATTACACACAATGTTAAACAGACCCGGGACCCGAAGTAATAGATTGGGACCCGACCCGTACCCGGCTGACCATTTAAAATATTTCTCAGGAATCACCATTTCTCGAGCCTTTGATAATCCATCATCATTCACGTGAACAAGCAACGATTTGCCTCAGATTTTGGGGTGTTGTCCGCAATCTTTGGAAATTGGGCCAAAATCACATATTATTTACCTGAAGACATCTAAACCAGTTGTGTTTTCAGATATTGTTAACTTAGTTCCAGCAATAACAGTTCTGTCTTAGACATTACTAAACTGAAATATTCAGAACGCTCCACACAAAAGCTGTAATCAATGCAAATGCATGCTGGTACGCTCTAAATGTCCCAACATACTTTACATGGAAGTACTTTTATTTCATAAAACATAAACATCATAAAATATAAGAAAGTATGCATTTCCATTTGGGTACAAAGCTAAGCACGCAGATCTGTGCTTTCTTTCAGAACATTTTCAAATTGGGCGCAGTGCCTGCGAGACAGTTGCCTCCTGGTATTGACCAAGAGCTTCCTCCTCTGAAGTGAATCTTAACTCGTCTTCGCTTTGATGTATAAATAGGTCCTTCATGCTTGTTAGACTTGCGTATCTCACTTTGAGCTCAGCTCCGCCCTCTCTTGTCATCCTGGCTGCTTGTACACCTTGGGGAATCCATTCTGCCGTTGTCGAGGGAGCCCCGGATTACCATTACAATGATGGAGTTGACAGGAACAGTGGAGAGCAGCATGCGGAGGGGCTCCCCGTCTCGTCTGAACAGTAAATACAGTAGACCGAGATGCTAGACCTGTAGCCGTGGCCCTCAGGCCCCTTCTTAATCCGGCCCGACCGTGTCCGGACCCCCTGTCAGGACAGCAGTGTGGGGGTGTGGAAGAGGGTGGAGGTACACCAGCTGGTTTGGTGCCTTCTGGCAGTGGCTTGATCTGCCATCTGTCCGATCCTGCCAAAAACACACCCCTTGATTTCCCAATTCATGTTCCTCCCCTTGCCTTTCCAGGACAGGTGAGACTTAGCATGAAAGCATATGTCTTAGGGACGGGTCAAGATGCTCCAACAATCAATAGGTTTATCTAGACTCTCATTTTTTTTATCTTTAAGAGAATGTTAAAAATATAACAACAATAATAATAATTATTATTAGTATTAGTATTAGTATTATTGTTGCATAATAATAATAATAATAATAATAATATTACATATAATAAAAAATAATAAGTATTATTATTATTATTATTAAAATAATAATAATTGTATTTCCTTCAGACAATGTATATATTTAGTTGTTATTTATACACCATTATTCATACTTACACAGTGTTATAAAATAAATTTCACATTATTCACAAGAATATAAAGTTAAACAATGATTTTTTTGTTGTTGTTAATTTTAATCAATTTATTATTTGGACAACCATTTTTTATATATATGTACTGTATATATATATATTTTTTTTTTTTTTTTTGACACTAAAATAAAAATAAAAAATATTGTAAAAAGTTATGGTAACACCTTAGATTAGGGAACACATATTCTCTATTAACTAAGAATTTTCCCACAATAAGCTCCTAATTTTGATGCTTATTGGTAGTAAGTAACCTTTCTTGCTACCAATAAGCAGAAAAGTATGAGTTTAGTTGTTGTAGTAGTTATGTTTGGGTATTTGGTAGTGTTAAGAGATCTAGAATATGGTCATGCAGAATAAGGCATTCATATGTGCTTTATAAACAGCCAATAAGCTAGTAATATGCATGCTAATAAGCAACTAGTAAATAGTGTTCCCTAACCAAAATGTTACCAAAGTTATTTAAGAGACGTAATTTAAAAAGCTGAAAGCTCTTATAATCAATCCTTTAAAACAAAAAAAAAGTTCTCCTTACTGTTCCAGCTCATCCATTTTATGTGTCGTCAGATAATATTGAGATACAATCAGCGCCAATACAATCAAACCCGTTGAACGTTTCCAACCAAATGGAATATTGATAGAAGATCCAGATTTCAGATCACACAGGTTTCCTAATCAGTTCTTTTTTTCTTCCCCCTCAGGTGTTTCTCTCGATCTGATCACTTGGCACTGCACATGAAGAGGCACATCTGAGGAGGAGGAGGTGGCAAAATGGCGAGGTGGAGGAAGAGATGGAAGGTAGAGGATGAGAAGGAGAGGGATTATGGGAAGAAGCCGGATACCACTCAGGCCATTCGCTCATCCCACCAGAGAGTGGCCTCCTGTAGGGGAACCGATCAGCACGGGCTGAACTCAGACCAGGTCTTTAGGTTTGGTCGGCCACGTCTGACCATGAGGATGGAAATTCGGAGGTCTACAGATCTGAGAAGGTGGTATGACATCTTATGTCACTTAAAGACAACGTGCTTCAGTAGGTATTTGCCTAATGCTCAAAACATCAATGACTTGATTTAGATACTATTATTCCGTTCCAACTTCTCTGAGAACCATTTAAAGCTTTCATCAATTTTACATAGAGTACGTCTTACGCAGATTGTCAAACAGACCAACTACCAATGCACCTGGTTTGATTTACTGCACCGTGCAAGATGTGTCCCAAAATCATCTCCTTGAGAACCTTTGGAGAACATCGTAGCGATAGGATGCCAATCCAAAGAGATGGATTTTTCTTTGTTTCCCATTTTGAGAGAGGATTATCTTTCTGCTTTGATCCCACCAATCCACAGCCAAGATGTAAAGTGGAACGTCCATCCGGAGAAATCTGGATTTCAAAGGTAAAGTGGAATCACCCATCGCTCAAATGTGAATCTGACTGGGGGCAGTGGAGGAAACACTCTTACAGTACCTTCTTCGTAGACAGACAAATCTCTCTCTTTCACGTCCCTCCTTGCCAACCAACCGCTGCGCAGCGACACTTTGAGACTTTTTATAAAGGAAAAAAAATAAAATTAAAATAAAGAAGAGATCTTTTTGAATGATGACTATGTTATATAATTCAGAAGACTTCTTTTTTGCTTTTCTCCCGTGGATGTGTACAAAATAGAAAAAGAAAAAGAAATAAAAATGGACCAAAAAAAAAAAACTGCCATATGCACAAGCGAAGAGTAGTGGATTCTACACTGGCACAGACCGCATCTGAGGTGGACTTCATTTCTATAGAAACGCAAACTTTTAGTGGCGAAAAGAAGTAAAGCAATGTTGTTGTTTGCACACGTTTTGAGCATTCCTCAACATTATTTATGACCCATGAAACGTTATCCCATAAACTTGGGTTCCTTCGGGATTTCTAGGACTAGCATGAAATGAGAAAAGCACCATGGTTTATCTGCGGACTTCACTACAGAATAATGACTTCCATCATTCAAGGCAGAGATTTGCAATCACAACGTTTAGAAATTTGTAAATGCATCACAGTATGTCCCGAAAAACTGTCCGGACAGACATTTCCCATCAGTTATTTTAGTTTGCACGGATGGAAGCATCATAAGAAAGGTGTGCATTGTGTTTCTCTGGTCCTGCAGGAGACATCTACATGTTTAGACTTTGTGATGGGGTTTTTTCTTGCACATTACATATCTGCCTTGTGTTCCTGGTAAAAACAGCTGTACAGTGTGTAAATTGTATAGTAAAAGTGAGGTTTAAATTACAACGTACAATCAAGTGTAGGATGGAAAGTGTTCCTGAATGTAAGGTTGTTTGATTGTGGATGGCCCTGCACTTATGCAATCATTCAGACCACGGAAAGGCCTGATCTGCTAAAGATAGATCCCACTGTGGCTCATGCATGAAGATCTACACAAATGCATGTTGATGAAGGAATAATTCACATCAAATGAGAAATCGGTCATCGTTTACTCACCCTAATGTCATTCTAAACCAGTATGACTTTCTTTCCTTGATGGAATGCAGAAAATGTTTAGAAGAAAGTTATTTTTCCTACAATGAAAACAGGAATGGAGGCTGTCAAACTCCAAAAAATGGCATGGAAGCACCATAATACATAGTGACTGTATTTCAAGACTTGTGTGAAACAGACCAAAATTTAACTCATTCTCACTTCCATATTTTCGAAATGGCAACAAACAATTATAAGACATGGAAAAAACATTGGCTTTAGGACTTCAAATGTATCTTCATGCATAAAGTTTGCATGAACAAAGCTATACTACGTTCATTTTCAGATTTCATTTGAAATATAAGTTGTATGGACTGCTTTTATGTTATATATAATAATAATAATAATGTTATATATCACTTATATATATATCATAAAAATTCTGTTAAAGTCATACAGCTTTGGACCAACATGAGGGTCAGTAGTGTGTGAACTATCCCTTTTCCAACAACCTGATATAGTGGTTTTGTTCGCATTGTGGTGTAAACCACATTTGTATGATTGAAATCAGAGGCCCAGATCTGAAGATGTATAAAATGAGCACAAAAAAACATAGATTTATTTTTAACCGTTGCATATTGTATATAAACATCAAGATGCTGATTCAAAGACTTCTAAACCCCTGAGATCAATGCATAAACAGAATCTAAATTTAATTTTGGACAGCATAAACATTTTCATTTTTTTTGCATATCATGACAATTATTAACCATATCTACAGATCAAAAAACCCCATCTGGATCATATCACCCCAAAAATAGGTGATGGACAAGGATATTCATGTCTTGTTCAAGCCGTCTGTCAGTTCCTTGCCCTTCTCACTCACTTGTCTAACACGGACCAACGGGAGGCCCGTCTGACAGAATGGCAGTATGAGTAATGAGAAAGGAATTGGGCTCTCCCGGCAGCGGCCAGCGCTGGTCGCCCCCTCAATGGGGCGGAACGGAGTAGGACCACACTGGGGGTCGCACGCCACACTTATGCTGACCGGGAGATCTTATCGCAGCCGCCCGACACAGTCAATTTCACCGTGTAGCCGGGTGTCAGCTTACCTCCCTCCCTGGCTACATTAGCTCCATGAAAAATAACAAAGACACAAGGTCACCGGAATCCAGAGCAGAGTCGCGTACATCCAATGTCCTCAAGAGACCATCATACGGGCCACTTTTCCAGCTAAAATCTAGTGCATGAAATGTGCTTTTCATAGAGGATTTAAGACTGCAACCTGAAATGCTACAATTTATCTTTTCAGTTTGTAGTTCAGAAAAGATGATCTTGGGCTATGCAGACTAGGAAGCAAAGCATCATTTTGTCCCACATTTTTGGGCAACACAATCCAATGTAACATCTCAAAAACTATTAGAAGATCAATTCTGTTGATCATGTATGCAAGATAATAATTTCAGTTTGACAAGAAGTTAGATTTGAAATAGATGCAAATAATGGCATCAGGTATTTATTTTAGGGTCAGTGGCGAGAAGGATGAACTGCATATGAGAAATAATATCATAGAACCTGTCAAAAACATGTTGCATATTTCACCCCAAAAAAAATGAAAGAAATAATATTGAGATTAAGTAAGACTTTTTTTTGCATTGTGACATTATTACCCAATTCTCATTTAAAGCTGCAGTCTGTAACTTTTTTTTTATAAAAAATTATCCAAAATCAATTTTTTGGCAAGTACATAACCAGCCAGTGTTCAAAACTCTCCTCACCTTAGCCCAATTCACATTGGTAAGCTTATAACAATGAGTGATACTGGTAGGTTTTCGCGGGAAATACAAGCATGCTGCCGTTCGTCTTAGCATCATTACTTCACATCTGTAAACATAAAGAATGAGTTAGTAGGCTATTTCGCATGTGAGGATGATGCATGTGGCGCATCAATAATAGCCTTTTCTCACAGCAGCATTTTGATGGCGGATTGTAATCCAGAAAGGTCCAAATGACAATCATCAGTGACAACTGGAGATTCACCTGTAATGCTAATATACAATAAATACAAGTAGTCACGTGATGCTGATGTTAACATTAACATTTTGAGAACAAAGTATAACAATAATAATAATTTGCATGGTTTTATGTGGTATGAGCTAAGCGATTGTTAGATTATCACCATTGGGAGCGTGATGTATTGTAATGCTTTTTTCCTCAGTTGGTCAGAACAAAAGTGGCAGACATGTTACTTACTTGTTCAGTTGACACATTTTCTGGTGCAAATTCTTATTTGGGTCACACTTCCAAGACGTAAAACTCGGTGATTCTGAAGTACAGTGAATATCCACACCAGTGCGGTGACTGACAGCCACACATACTCCTCAAAACATTAGATTAATCCGCGCTGAGGAGCCGTGCCGATGCACAACCCACATAAAGATGATAATTCTGCAAATTACTGCAATTGCAGGTTTCAAACAGAGATGGCGACAAAGAGGCAAAACCTATGGACTGCAGCTTTAAATAAAAAATTTAAATGTAAATTTAAATATTGAATATATTTAATAAATAATATAAAATCTAATAACTATATATGTATATTTTAAAATATATATATATATAGAGAGAGAGAGAGAGAGAGAGAGAGTTGGGGATTAAATGTGCATAAACAGTCATGACAATATTGTCACAATGCAAAATAATCTTTAAATAGGCTTCTTAAAAGGCAATTTTAGGTGAAATATGACCTAGGCATTTCTCGTCAGGTTTTGTGAGGATTCACAATGTACCTGGATGCTCATGGGATAGAAATAGTGTTCACGTTAAACTTCTCATTGAGCTTGTCATGTTCACTAGAAGTTTTCCTTGTGGACTTTTGACCATTTTTTCACTTTAAGTGTACCTTTTTCCTAAAATCCTTCTTTAACATTCTCCAGCCGGACCGATTAGGGATGTTACCTTGGCAAAAACTAGCTAATGAGTTTGTCTTAATGGTCCTGAAGAACCCCACAGAGCAGCTCGTTGTCTGCTTTTCAGGGCTTGTTTTATATGCACTGTCTTTAGTTTCTCTCAAGTGTGTATAAACCTTGTATGTTACCCACTTAAACAGCTTTTAAATCGCATACAACTAACTGACCTTTTTGATGAGATAATGCAATTATTTGTAATTACCGATGCACACTTGCAGGTACGTTTTTACATTCGACAATGTAAAAGTTCCATCCTAAAGATCTGGCATGAGCTGAGACACTACTAGACATGCAGGGAACACTAAATTAGGAGTTTGAATGCATTTCACATCTCGTGATACTATGATTAGTCCGTTTTAGAAGTCTGCTGCACATTGTTTTTGGATTGACGCATTCGTCTGTACGTTCACGTTAGCCGCTGGTCTCCATTCGCTCACTAGACATCTGAAGCATTGTTTTCTTTGTACCCTTCTATTGCTCAAAACGCTGTGCTAAACGCTTTCAAATGGATGGTATGAAGCTGATAAATAGAGTGATTTCCAATGTTCGTTGCACTCGTAGCGTAGTTTTCCACACTTCCTGTTGTAAATTAAATCTGTTTCGATCCTTCTGCTTTTCGCTGGCATTTCATGCTTTCCACTTTGCTCCTATATTTATGCCGTTTTTTTATTTTTATGTTTTTTGTTTTATTTGCTGTAAAAAGTGTTTGCATATATTATTTGTATTATATGATGTTAGTATGACAATGTTCTTTATTAAGGAAAAAGGAAAAGAGTTTATTTTTGTTACTGGTTTGTTTCATAATTCTTTTTTAAATTGGTATTGTAATATATCTATGCAAGAACTGTTAAGTGAAGCATTTTTATTTAAGAATGTCATTATGTGTAATAAATGGTAGAATCTTACTGATATTGTAGTCTCCTTGTTATTTTTAACCCATTTTAGATGCCCTGAAGTCAGAATGTCTTGGAATAATTCTACATCCATTTCAATAAGGAATGTATACTGCTAATGGAATTTCTATAATTTGGAATCAAAAATAATAAATTATTCTAATGGGATCAAAAAAAGTAATTTCCGAGAGAAAAATGTTTCCAAATGCCAATGCCAATTGCTTAAAAAATTGTGGTTTTATTTTTGTGGTTGGATTCTGTTTCATGTGAATTAAGGTAATCAAACTCTGAATCCACAACCACAATTCAGAGATATAGGCTATATAAATATTATATAATTTAATCATTAACCAAAAAAATCATAATTAAAATAATGTGCAAAATAGATTTCTCAGACTGCTGTGCATTTCTGAGTGAAAACTGTTTCTAAACCAATTTTTTTTTTCATTGTATATTAATGTACAACTTTTGATGTAATGCAACATTAATCCACATATATATATAATGTGTAATATAAAAAAATTGTAAATATAAAGGAAAAATAAAAATTGTATGGAATATATCAAGTTTGTTATCAATGTATATATATCTATATCTATCTATATATATATATATGTGTGTGTGTGTGTGTGTGTGTGTGTGTGTGTGTGTTTGGATTCTGTTTCAAATAAGCAAACTCTGAATCCACATCCACAATTCACAGTACAATATAAATTATATAAATAAATCTAACAGGATGTTTGGGGGGAAAAAACCCTTCATAGTTGAAATCATTTGCAAAATAATTTCCCCGATTACTGTGCATCAGCAGAGAGAGAAAAGTAAAAATCTTGCGAGAAAATCTTGCGCAGTCTCTTACACTTAATAAACGAATGGCTTCCTTGTAGCTATTTGATTCTTAATTACAACCCGAAGATGCTCATGAATATATGTATGCATCTTTCTCTCCATCTCTCCATCTCTGCCTCTTTATCTCTCTCTGCTTGTCTCCATCTTTCTCTGCCACTGTAGTGCAGTCTCTCTCATCCCTCTCTCGCTGTATTTTCCCTCGCTCGCTGTGTTGCAAATTTGGAGGGTTGATAACCAAGTTGATGATTTCTCTTCCATTTATTAAGCCTTTGCCCGTGACAAACAGATAAAAGGGTAATTCAATAACTAATGGATAATTAGGGTGCAATTACGTACAAGAAAATGGCCTTGCTCAGTGTATTAATTCTGCAAATGTATTCGGTATGGGTTATTCCCAAAAGGTTCCTCATCTATAACTAATGTACATAATTGAAACGGGCACCCTCATCTTACGATTCATTCACTTGTATCTGTCTGACTTATTGCCTATCATTTTACAATTACACTGACATGATGGTTCATGTCTAGAGTGCTTTGGGGACTGCGAATCCATTTGCAATAGAGAAAAATCTCTGAATATGATGTTCCTTTCACTGAAATAGTGAATCACACAAAACCTGCTGTCCAGATCATGTGCAAGTCATATTTCACCTCGAAATCAAGACAAAGAGAATAATAAATTCGATTTTGCTTTCTGAAAATGAAGACCATTATAGCATTAGTTTCATTGAGCACATTTTAAACCCCAGTTCTCATTACCATAGTGCAAAACAATCTCATTCTCATTACTATAATAAATAAACCAGAAAGAACAGATTTAAACTGTATAATATGTGCGTTGTTATTATATAATATATACATTTTTAAATATATAATTGTAATATATTTTAAATGTTATTATGTACAATTTTAAATGTATAATTTTATATATTTTTACACACACTATGAGAATTTGACAGTTTAATTATTATGACAATAACGTCACAATGCAACAGATCTTAATGGTCTTTAATAACATTATTTAATAAGATTAACATCTATGCAAACAATGTATTATTCTTTTTCTTTGATCTTAGGTTGAAATATGACATGTATTTGCGAGATGAAAGCCACGATACAGTATTCTGTTGGCATATAAAATATACGTTTAGGTATATACAGAGCAAAATGAATAATAATCTTCTATTCTTGCTTTCAAATAGCAGCAGGTTGGATGCAAAAGATTTACTCAGCATTGCCTTGGCTTAGTCAGCTCTTGGCCTCAGAACCAGCATCAGTGCATGTATATGAATGGAAGCGCTCATTTTCTGCTTTTGGCTTGGATTCTGCCTATTTGCTTTAAACAAAGACAGTCCCGGGAGAAATATTTCCTAGAAGCAGGGGGAGAGGGGGTTGGAGGATGTGTAAGGAGAGAAAATGACAGAGGAGAGCAGCTCTGGGGGCTTTACTGCCTGGAAACAGGGGGGCTGGAGGGATGCGCTGATCAAAGACACTGACTGGAGAGATAATACCACACAACCCAGTTGTGGAGTTTGCTTTAATTGTACTCTGAAGACGTTTGCTTTGAGTCGTCTGGGCTCTTTGTAACTAATTTCTGTGTCTCGTAATGTGTATCTTATGCTATGATAAGAACTGACTTTGCACAAATGACTGAAGATGGCAGTTCTGATGAGAAATGCAATCAGTTGCTGTAGAAATACACAGGTTTTTAGAAATAATAGGTAAATATGTCACAAACCTGAGGTCATATTTCACCACAAAAGAAAAAAATATATTTTGGCATTGTGACAATTTTTTTTTAATATGAAATATTATTTCATATTATTATTAAATATTATGTATGTCTGTGTTTGTGCGAGTGGACAGTTCTACAATATCTATTTGTATGAATGATAGTTATAAAATTATATTTCAGATTAAAGGCAGAGTAAGTGATTTCTGGTAGCCAATGTTGATATTTGAAATCACCAAAACAAACACGCCCCTACCCCAAAAGGGTCTTGCCCCTATTTTGATAGCTCCGCCCCACATATACGTACGCAACCCAGGCAACGATTAGTTCTGTGAAACAAAGCAAAACCAATGTTACACCGTGTCTACGGACGTGAGCGGCACGGCGCAACAAATCCCCGACAGAAAACTGCTGCCGGGGTTCTATTTATGACCTGCTGACACAAATTTCAAATGGTTTTCAACGGTCGTTTGATCGCGTCCAGTGTAGGCAGACTTTAGCTGTTGTAGACACAGTGTTACTCACCCATTGAGAAGAAACAAAGCAACCTCGGCGTCCGATCGCAGGCCTCCGCTCCTTAAGTTCTCTCCAGCGCTGGAAAGCTGATCCGATATTTACACGGGTCCTACTTCTTGCCTTATCGTTCCGCAGACGTTTTCCTCTTTTGTTTTTTATCCGCCATCTCTATCTTTCTGTCGCTCGGCTCGGCTAATGTCCGTCCCATGCACTGAAAGCTCTCTCCTCCACATCACGAGTAGACACGCCCCTTATTGCTGATTGGCTACAAGTTTGTTTTGCGATTCGGCCCGAATCAGTTTTCTAAAGTGTTTTTGAAAAATCACTTACTCTGCCTTTAAGTTATGTTAACTTACTTTATATTTAATATGAATATAAATGTATATTTATGTGAAATTTATATTTGATATCACAGTTTTTTACATTTGGCGTTTAGAAAACATTTCTGTGATGGAATAATGAGGATTGCCACTGAAAGTAATAATAACAGAAAATTACAAAAATAAATAAATAATGAGAATTGCAAGAAAAACTCTAGAGTCAAAATCTATAAAGTAAAACTCTGTGATGCATTAAAAAAAATCAGTTTATTTCCTTTATGCCATTTGTCACTGGTGTTTTCTTCAGATTCGCCCAACTAGTAAACAACTTTTTCAAGTGTGAATATGCATTCTTAGCAATTAGTCTAAACTAATCCATAAGAGTGCAAAGGACATGAACCTCTTTCTGTGAGTCTAAATAGTAGGCTATATTTACAATGTGGAAATTTTAATACCAAGGTTGTTGTTTTTTCTTACTGAATGCTCGCAATAGCTAGGTGAATACTGGCCTGGCCGAGAGGGGGTGGAGTTTCATAACCACTGCTTTGATCACACATACATAAAAACATACCCCACACTGACTGCATAGACTAAACACACTGCCCTTCAACCCCAAGGCCTTCTGATCCCACTGTGTGATTCAGTGTGGTCCTGCACATACATATAAAGCACCGATACCTCCCACTGTCTTCATGAACTGCCCTAGACTGTCGCTACCCCTTGATCCTGCTTTAAAATTCATCACGATCAAATGTCAGCACAGAGACACACACAAAGAAATACACACATTGCCCTATATCTGCACTGACCTGTTCTCTGATTTCACATCTCATCATATCACACATATACAGTGATGGTGTAATGCTTTTCTGGCACAGAGGAAATCGGACCTCACGACGGAACAAGCGTCGCTGATTCTGAATCCACTACGTGTTCACGGGACCAGACTGTGACTAAAAAGATTGCGACAATAATTGTAAACGATAAAATTTTCCATTTGGTCAGAAACTGGGGGGGAGGGGGGTGGATGGGTGATTTGAGGCTTATAACAAAATATATATTTTTTTACTTCCTAAGTGCGGAAGTAAGCCTATGGGCGAGATTTCCGGTTCATTAGCCACTATAGGGAAATGACGAGAAGAATAGCAACGTGCAGTAAACGGTAAAACTGTTTGCATTACAAACCAGTGTGTGCGTAATTAAGATAATACACTAACATAATATAGTAAGACACACCAGTATGCGATATCAAGCAGCAAAACGAATCGCGAGTCATTTGTCGGTTATTTCTGATTCGAAGTGAACCGGGAACTTTATCGTGAGATCCAAATTGTTTTGTTTAATTGTTGCTCATACAACAGTGTATATTAAAAACAGTATTCTTAAATAAGTCCAATTGTTTTTTTGTTTTTTTCCAAACAGGCACAATCATGGAACGTGTTTATGGCACAAATACAATCAGGATTACTTGTATGACAGTATTATTAAAGTAGAACTATTTAATCATCTATATACTAAATTTTAGTAAGTTTAGTAACTAAAATGTGTAATATTAAATAGTAATAGCAGCACACACCAGTGACTGTTGTTAAAAGGTGAACAAGTTATGCACACAATTACCTAAATGCTTCAGTTTAGCAGCCAATTGTCCCTTAATCATTTTTTTTTTCAGTCTGGAGCTGTGCAGTTTCTTTTCAGAGTCTGATGCAAACCTCCAAATGATTTGAAGGTAGCAAAATTGTCATAACTCCTCATCACAAGGTGTTTTTTAACATTGGTCATATATTGCAGGTTTTATATTCTGAAGTGCAAACAGTCTCTAAAATGTTCTTTTTCAGTTGGTTTCTTTTCTAAAATGTAGTGCTAACCTTAAAAGGATTTGAGGTAGGCAAATCTGTCATACAGTCGCTCATCTCTTGCATCATTTCATATTTGGAGAGCTGCAAGAAAGGTGATGTCGGATGAAAGAGCGGCATCAATCAAACAGTAGAGTGAAGTCTCTCTCTCTCTCATGTTAAATCCCGACATGTTTGACCTTCACTTTCGCTGGCTGTGTTTGCTGCACGCTGACAGCATATAATCAGTGGAGCGTTTGTGTCCCGGCAGTCGTACGAGTATAGTCAATGTTTAATTTATACCAACAGCCTGAATAACGTTGGCACTAGTAGCTTTGTGCCATAGCTCAGCTCTCACTCCCTCTCTTTTTTTTGTCAGATTGCTGTTTTCTAATGGAGTCTGACAGTCCGTATCAAGCCTGTTTAAACCTTAATTCATCCAGGCACCAAGACAAAGGGGTGAATTCTTCTCTAGCCTAATTGAATTAGTCCTTTAACTGAGAATTTCAGTGTGATTGGAATGAAATGTAGGCCTATTCTTCAAATGGATCGCGTTTTTCAAGTGTCAACTACTTGTTCGACCAAACTTATGTTTATGGAGTGTGACTATTTGGTTTCCCATTCATTCTTTGAAGCAAAAAAGTGGCGATAATTCACGATGATGAAGCATCAAACTCTGAGAAACTTCACTACCTTCTTAAAAACCTGGAAACGCTCAGAGATTTAGCTGCTGCACCTTGGTAATACCAAAACAAGCTCTTTTGGACGCCGTCAGTCTAGCGTTAAGGGTGCGTTTTCAAAGTGGGAGAAGAATCTGGAAGCTTCAGAGCTCTTAATGCAGCGGGACAGGCCTTACAAACCCTATTGGCGGAGAAACAGCAGAATCATTGAGAGCTGTCAGGTATCTGGCAGGCAGCTGGCAGCGGTTACGGGACATTATTGTCACATTTGGCAGTGTTTACAAGCCTGCCAAGTTAGAAATAGAGTTCAGCGTCTCCGCTTATCTTACTCCTCACTACAGCTTTATTATAAACAAGCCTGGCGTGGTTGAGAGGGTTTACTACGGTAGTCTGCTTTAGACTCGAATTCACCACCCTCAACAAATTCATCCCTCATTCATTCGATTCACTCACACGAGAGCATAATTAATTGTGTTGTTTTATTACTCAACACTTTAACGATAACTAAAGCGTTAGATCAATGTGCTAAGCCATATATTTTGCGTCGTAACCATAATTTAAAGGGGTCATATGATGCGATTTCAATTTTTCCTTTCTCTTTGGAGTGTTACAAGCTCTTGGTGCATAACGAAGATCTGTAAAGTTGCAAAGACTAAAGTCTCAAATCCAAAGAGATATTCTTTATAAAAGTTAAGCGTCAGCCACACCCTCCTAAAACGGCTCGTTCTAACACGCCCACACATTTCTACCTCACTATGTGGGAAGATTTGCATAACACCGCCCAAATGTTCACGCAAAGAAAGAAGGCGTAACTTTTATTCTCGATGTAGTTTTGTTGTTTCCGCCGCCATGTCGTAAAGACGCTGTGTGCTTCGTTGTGAAAGCGAAACTACTTTGTTTGG
>NW_015660628.1:7641-27079 GCF_001515625.1 Sinocyclocheilus rhinocerous | reverse complement strand
TTCAAAGACTAAAGTCTCAAATCCAAAGAGATATTCTTTATAAAAGTTAAGAGTCAACCACGCCTACCTAAAACGGCTGGTTCTAACACGCCCCCACATGTCTACGTCACTGTGTGGGAAGATTTGCATAACGCTGCCCAAATGTTCACGCAAAGAAAGAAGGCGTAACTTTTATTCTCGCTGTAGTATTGTTGTTGCCGCCACCATGTTGTGAAGGCGCTGTGTGTTTCGTTGTGAAAGCGAAACTACTTTGTTTGGCCTTCCAAAAATGGACACGACTAGAAATCAGTGGTTAAGTTGTATTTACAACACTGTTCCAGAACAGTTTAACCCAAATATTCAGATGTGTGCAGTACATTTTATGGAGGACCGTGTCCTGGTCCTGGTAGAGTAGACTACAATGCCGGCTGTTCTGACTCACAGATTGTAAGTACGTTTTTTATATTTAAAGCGTTTTTATATTTTATATATTTAAAGCGAGTTTTTTGGGCAGTGTAGAGTAGGGCTTGTTGTTTGTCATTTCTCCGATCACACATGCAGACATGGTTTTATGTTTACGCGGCGCGATGCAACGCAACGCGTAAAAAGACAGTATAAGTCATTATAATCCATATTTATGTCCTGGATGACTGGATGCATCGAATGCCTCGTTTATAATGGGTTTTCATGTTTTTGAATCATCGCTCCGGCCTGACAGGGCATCATCACAATGTGGTAAGGGGCGTAACATTTCCGTCAGATGCTTGAGGTATTCGGCCAATCACAACGCAGTGGATAGCTGGCCAATCACAGCACACCTCGCTTTTTCTGACCGATGAGCTTTGTAAAAATCGACACGTTTCAGAAAGGCGGGGCATAGAGGAGAAACAATAATGTACAGTATGTGGAAAATAATGTGTTTTTTGAACCTTAAACCGCATAAACACATTTCATTACACCAAATACACAAAATAATGTTATTTTTAGCAACATCATATGACCCCTTTAACTATGGTATGTTTGAAGTCATACCACAGTAGCCACATATAAAACCATAAATGGCTTCAGGTTACCATGGTTAGTTAAATTTAACAATGGTTTATATTGTATTTGTTATAAAACAACACTGTTTATTACTGCTTTGACATTTAGAAATAAACTGTAAGTTACAAAAAGTACCAGGTATCAGATAAAATACCTTCTTTGATATGTACTATGAATATTTACCATTTTTATGTGCCATGTGGTATTTACATGACAACTTACTTTAAAAGAATATAACTGTATTATAATGATACCAAAAAAGTTAAATAAATAAATGTTAATTTTGATACATTTTTGTTATTTTTACATAACTTTACATTATTATAAATCTACAACATTTACAAAACAAAAAATATATAATTACTTCAATTATATGTTACTAAATTAAAATTACAGGACATCTTTTAATTTTGTGGCAGTGGTTGGTACAACTAAAATCTGTATATAAAAAAGGCCTAATAAAAATAATTTAATTAATTAAAAAAGGTCACACTAGAATGGTTGACACTTTAAATAAATAGGATTATGCAAAGCATAAGAATGTGGAATTACAATAAAAAGAACAATTACAAAATGTAATTTTTTTTTTGAAAAGCTCATATATATATATATATATATATAATCATAAAACATAAATAATATCAAATATAAAAAAGTATAATAGCATAAAGTATAATAGTATAAAATGGTCTATAATTTGGCTTAGAGAATATCAGAAAATAAGTCTAACAAAATCAAGCCACAATAAATATTCAAATAACCCAACAAACAAACAAATAAAACATTACAGGTTTCAAATGAAAATATGAAAAACGCATGCATGTGTGTGTGTTTGTTAGATTTTTATTTTATTTTTTTATTTTTTTATTTTTTTAAGAAAAAGAGGAGCTGAGATGGAGGACACAAGACAGTGTGAGCATTTAAAGACTCTCCACCAAACATCCAGCCCACACTTGCATCTCAAAAGGGAATAAACCTTCCACAAAGTCCCATGAGCAAACAGGTTGAAATAGCATTAAAAGTGCTCCTGAAGAAATGCTGTATCTGGTTACTCACCTCACAGTGACAACAGACTGCAGCTGTTTATAAGTTTGATGATCACACTCACTTGGTTCTCACTTGGTCTTAAAGGAGCAGAGCCTATCAACATAATTAACATTTCTACATGGACATCAACTTCCACCTCTGAGCGAAACATAAAAAAAGATAACTGTGAGATAAGAAAGCCTTTCAGAGATATAAGTTTAGTTGCCAAAAGTTGATGTATTGATCATGAGTACTGAAAACTCTTTCTCTAAACTCTGAATAGTCCTTTAAGGAGACACCAGAAAGTCAAGAGGGTCAGTGGTAAGCTCATATATATATATATATATATATAATCATAAAACATTATAAATAATATCAAATATAAAAAAGTATAATAGCATAAAGTATAATAGTATAAAATGGTCTATAATTTGGCTTAGAGAATATCAGAAAATAAGTCTAACAAAATCAAGCCACAATAAATATTCAAATAACCCAACAAACAAACAAATAAAACATTACAGGTTTCAAATGAAAATATGAAAAACGCATGCATGTGTGTGTGTTTGTTAGATTTTTATTTTATTTTTTTATTTTTTTATTTTTTTAAGAAAAAGAGGAGCTGAGATGGAGGACAAAAGACAGTGTGAGCATTTAAAGACTCTCCACCAAACATCCAGCCCACACTTGCATCTCAAAAGGGAATAAACCTTCCACAAAGTCCCATGAGCAAACAGGTTGAAATAGCATTAAAAGTGCTCCTGAAGAAATGCTGTATCTGGTTACTCACCTCACAGTGACAACAGACTGCAGCTGTTTATAAGTTTGATGATCACACTCACTTGGTTCTCACTTGGTCTTAAAGGAGCAGAGCCTATCAACATAATTAACATTTCTATATGGACATCAACTTCCACCTCTGAGCGAAACATAAAAAAGATAACTGTGACATAAGAAAGCCTTTCAGAAATATAAGTTTAGTTGACAAAAGTTGATGTATTGATCATGAGTACTGAAAACTCTTTCTCTAAACTCTGAATAGTCCTTTAAGGAGACACCAGAAAGTCAAGAGGGTCAGTGGTGAGCTAAATAGACATCTCATTAGGCGCACTAATGTATTCTTTTGTGTTGTCCTGCAAATCAAAAAGCCCCAAAATATTTCCAATTATTGGAAATGTGTCAAGCTGACCTGTTGTAATTAACACTTAATCATCATGGCTGGATTCAGAAAAAGCTCCTCATTAGTCAACACCTGTCTCCAGAGATCCAAACCCGCTGCTGCTGCTCATGAGAGACACACTTCACACACAGCTTTTCATTCAAATCAGCCTTCATTTGACTAAATCAAATATGCATTACTTATCACCCAACGGGGCTTTTATAATAGTGTCACAATTTTAAATTCCCAGAACCTTTCAGAACCTGCACAGAATTTGGTTTTGGTTGATTAGCATTGGCTAAAGATTTTTACCAGGACCAGTGAACAACCACCTAGTAAACATCCTAGTAAACACCAGAACTCTAAGCAACAAGAAAACCCTAACAACCATATAGCAACACCCTACAAACCACCCAGAAATCTGCAATCATATAACAACACACGAAAAACTACTCAAAACACCCTTGCAACCATATAATAATGACTTAGCAACCACCCACGACCCACAGGTACAACATACTGTAGTAACAGACCAAATCCACCCAGAACCCAGCAACCACTCAGAGAACCATAGCAATAACACATTAAAAACCACGGAGAAGACCCTAGCAACCATATACTGTAGAAAAGCCCTAGCATCCACTCAGAACCCACTGCAACCCCATAGCAACATGTGAAAAAACACTTAGAACATCCTAGCAACCATATAGAAACACCCTAGAAACCACCCAGAACACACTGCAATCATATAACAACACACTAAAACTACTCAAAACACCCTAGCAACCATATAATATTGTCTTAGCAACCACCCAGAACCCATAGTAAAAGACCAAATCCACCCAGAACCCAGCAACCACTCAGAGAACCATAGCAACCATATTGAAACCACATTACAAAACACCAAAACCACTGAGAAGACCCTAGCAACCATATACTGTAGCAACACTCAACCAACCACCCAGAACACATTGCCGCCCCATAGCATCATGCGAAAAAAACACTTAGCAACCCTAGCAACCATATAATGCCCTAGCAATCACATTACAACACACTAAAACCACTGAGAAGATCTTAGCAACCATATACTGTAGCAACACCCTAGAAACCACTCAGAACCCACCACAACCCCATAGCAACATGCAAAAACTCAGAAAACAACCATATAAACAACTATATAGCAACCACCCAGAACCCACTGCAATCATATAATCATATGCAATCATAAAACAAAAATCAAAACTACTCTAGAAAAACTACTCAAAACACCAGGGGGGCAGTCGTGGCCTAACGGGTAGAGAGTCGGACTTGTAACCCGAAGGTCGCGGGTTCCGAAGGTACCGAACCCCCAACTGCTCCCCAGGCACCACAGCATTGGCTGCCCACTGCTCCGGGTGTGTGTGTTCACGGTGTGTGTGTGCACTTGGGTTAAATGCAGAGCACAAATTCCGAGTATGGGTCACCATACTTGGCATCGCGTCACTTCACTTTCACTAACAACCATATAGTAATGCCTTAGCAACCACCCAGAATCCAAAGCAACCACATTACAACACACTAAAAACCACTGAGAAGACCCTACGTAGCAACCATATAGTAATGCCGTAGTACCACCCACAACCCATAGCTACAACATAGTAACAGACCAAATCCACCCAGAAATGCCCTAGCAACCACCCAAAACACACAGCAACAACATTACAGCACATTAAAAAAATAATGAGAAGACCCTAGCAACCATATACTGTAGCAACACCCTAGCAACCACCCAGAACACATTGCCGCCCCATAGCAAGATGTGAAAAACCACTTGGAAAACCTAGCAACCATATTGAAATGCCTTAGCAACCACACAGAACACACAGCAACGACATTACAACACATCAAAAACCACTGAGAAGACCCTAGCAACCATATACTGTAGCAACACCCTGGCAACCACTCAGAACCCACTGCAACCCTGTAGCAACATGTGAAAAACCAGTCAGAAAACCTTAGCAACTATATAGCAACACCCTAGCAACTACCCAGAACCCATAACAATACAATAAAACCTATTCAGATCACCCTAGCAACCACCCAGAAACCATTTCAACAACATACCAACAGACTAAAACCACCCAGAACCTTTAGCGACCACATGGCAACACATGGAAAATCACTCAAATCAACCTTAGCAACCCCATAGCAACAGAATAAAAATGCCCCAGAACATCCTAGATTATTGCAGCAAGTTTTGCATGGGGAAAGTCATTCACGATCTCAATAAAATGTTACTATAATTATTATTAATAATAATTTAGTAAAAAATAAAAAAAAAATGTCCATCATACCACAGTACAGATCATAAAACATATATACACTTATACATACATACACTAAAAGCATTCTTTTGTCTGTTGTGTTGTCCCACTAGAGGAAGTGCTGTTTATTCTATCCTCTGCTCCTCTCTTTCTATCAGGCCATGCATAATGCAAAATAGCCTTTCCATTCCACTTCTGCCATGCCTGCCTGTAAAAATAGACCCGTGGCGTGGAGGTCCACACCATTCCTGCTTCGTTATTTTATCATGCATACTCCTGTCCTCCACAATGCAAGCGATCGCATCAGAGCTATACATCAACTTCACGACAGATGTGTTTTGTAAATGGGAGATGATAAGGTGTCTGGTGAGCTGTGGCTGCAAATTGTCACGCAAAAAAAAAATGTCCATCATACCACAGTACAGATCATAAAACATATATACACTTATACATACATACACTAAATATAAAAGTATTCTTTTGTCTGTTGTGTTGTCCCACTAGAGGAAGTGCTGTTTATTCTATCCTCTGCTCCTCTCTTTCTATCAGGCCATGCATAATGCAAAATAGCCTTTCCATTCCACTTCCTCCTGCCATGCCTGTAAAAATAGACCCGTGGCGTGGAGGTCCACACCATTCCTGCTTCGTTATTTTATCATGCATACTCCTGTCCTCCACAATGCAAGCGATCGCATCAGAGCTATACATCAACTTCACGACAGATGTGTTTTGTAAATGGGAGATGATAAGGTGTCTGGTGAGCTGTGGCTGCAAATTGTCACGCGGGGAAATTGATGTCTGTCTGTTTCCATGGTTCACGTTTAGTGGGTATTTTTCAGAGCAACGTTTATCCATGTCAAGATACATCTTGTGATTGAATAGATATGTAAGCATACAACATCCATTTGGAAGGAATGACAAGGAATGTTCAAGATTCAAGGCATTTATTGGTACCATTATGTTTGTGATTTTGGCAAGCAGAACGTTTCAGGATCTTTTCTTTTCTGTAGCCTGAACCATAACTATAACCTTAACCCTAAAATCTGTTAATGAAAATGTTATTCTTGGACCAACAAATTGTTGATGCATGTAGATCATATCCTACTTGGCACAAGTGTCCACAGTAGGCCTACTCTCTTACAAAAACATACTGTGGTGGTCCAATGGTATAATGAATGAATTACATTTACTTTTACAAATACTATGGTACTGAAATTATGTTTATAAAATGATATATGTCCAAAACAACATGGTACTTCTTTATATTTTGTTGTAAATATATTAGATTAACATATAGCCTTTACCATGGTAGGCCTATTTACTTTGTACAAGAACACGGTGTAACTTTCCGCCCTCTAGTGGTAAAGAATTAAAACTGCATGCGTCTTGCGGAGATTACGGAGCTACTTCTCTGTGTGCGTTTATGACGTGCCACGCACGGGCGAATGACGTATGAATGCAATTTCCCGCGAAATCCGTGCCGACAGCTACATAAATATTTTTTATCGGTTTATCAAAGTGTATTTGGGTAAAGTAACGACATTGTTTGGACGATAGATATTTTGCACTCTCTCATTAATAATATTTTGTTATTTATTTATTTTTTTTAAGTTAAATTTTTAATGAAATCTGCCATTACAACAGTCCTTGTCTGTAAAAAAAAATAGTATTAGCATGGTACATTGTCATTTATATAAAAGTTACTATGGTACTACCATTTTTTTTACTTGTAACACTGTAGCACTAAATACCAATACATTTCCAGTACCATAATGTTACAGGATTCTATTACTATTACAGTATTGATATTGCCGCAGTAGCCTACTGCTTTGCAAGACATCAAAAAACAAAACAAAACAGCAATACTTTGGTGCTATCATATTATTAATATATATCATATTAATATTGTATTACTTTATTAATATTATTTCAATATAAATTATTCATATATTAATGTTATCATATTCATATACCGTGGTATATCAGAGTGGCGAAAAACCAACATGGTAATACCATGATAACTTCTGGTCTTTTGTTGTTAATTCATTGTACGACAAGATTTAGTTCGACTTTAACCAACATATAGACATTTACTAAAAAAACACATCCCAGACAACATTTTGATCTGTAGCTGAACAATTAGAGTTTTTTTTAAGAACCGATTTTTTAAATTTAAACCCTAACCCTAAATATTGAATAATGATTTTGTTGATTATTTAGGCTTGTCATTTCCTCCACCGAGGGGAAGATGCATCATTCTGTTGAGTGAAATCATTCGCAGGGGCATATGAGCTTTTTTACTCCCTCAAGGTCAATAACTCAATATGTCTGTGTGTCTGTGCGTGTGCATCTGTACGTGCACATTTGTGAGATATTGGAGTGCGCGGAATGACAAGTCAAAATAGTCAGTGAATTGTGAATCTGTGCACACAAATCTGATCCATCAATACCAGTGAGTGCATTTACCATAGTATTTTGTGCAAAAAAAGAGTAACCTTCCTGATTTATTATTATATATCAGATGAGTTTCTCACGTCCAATGGGATCCTACACACCAGCTGTTACAGCTCAGGGTCACCCCCACTCACTTTATACACACACACACACACACACACACACAAATAGAGCATGGTCCATGTCACACTAAAAGCACAAGGGTTTATGGTAGTGCCAGCAAAGCACTACTGAACAGATAAAACAGCTGAAATAGGTTTCTAAGGGACCCTGAAAATACTGCCTCGTTGAACAGAGGCTGTGGGGCCCGGCTTTCACACAACCGCCAATCAAGGCCCGTGTGATTGTGCGGCAAGAGCGCTTCTAGCACCCGCATCAGCACGCTCTTTCATGCGGCAAAGATGCGGCGCTTCTCTCCCAGTGCTGGATGTGTGCGCTTCACAGTGGAAGGTGCTAATTAGCATCTATTTTCATTCATCTTGCTGACTGCCATATTGTCAGACTGACTGAAATCTGACATTATTGTGCAGTGTATAATAAAGCGGCTTTGAGGTCTCTCTCAGCGAGATTCAGAGGTTAATAAACATTTCAGATTAGATGGACATTTGAAAGTCTCTGATGCTGTTTTGGCTTGGAGACCCTCAAAGGAAACTGTATGGGTGGTCTGCCATCTGCCGTTCACAAATAGACATGCATGCAACATGTTGAGAGACCTATTATGAATTTAGTTCCTTTAAAATACCGCAACGATATGATTCATGATGCATTGCTCTGATTTCATATGAATATTTGAGCATGGTTACTGTAAATATTATAGAATTCCAGTTCCTTGTTCAAGGATGATGACAAAAGCTCTATAAAAAGGAAACAAGTTACAATCATTTATCATAAATCATAATGCAGACGCAAGTACCATATTTTGTGCATTTAATATTTAAATGTCTATTGTTGATTTATTAATAACAAGACTCATGTTTACAGAAAACATTAATATGTCATTGGTAACAACTGTAACACAAAAAGAGCCTCATTTTGAATCAGTGATTAATTAAGTTACAGTAAATCACTGTAAAATGTTACGTTTTATTTTCTTTCCCCCCTCCCACAATTGTCTGTTAGTTTGAAAATTATTATTATTATTTTAGCATTTTATTGGGTCTTGGGGCTTTTGGAAAGCAAACGTGTGCATTAAATGGTCAGAATTGATCACATTTGTTTAATTAAAAAATATATATGGCAAACCTTTGCATTTACTATAAATGGGTTCAGACCCAATTTGTCGAAAACAATTTTAAAAAATCTATCAAATAAACTACATTGAAATAAAAATAAAAGACATGGAATTTTGATCTTAGTTCAACTAAAATTTGACTCATCTGAATAAGCAATCATTTCATCAAAACAAGACCAAAAACAGTAATAACCCATCTGAATATGGAATCAAGACTCCGAGGCATTTTCCGTGAGATAAACAGCTTTATACAATCATCTGTGCTGAAACAAAAAAGAGAAAAACCCAAATGTGGAGCTCTGAAAGCTGTTATCCAATCAACAGTCACATGTTTTCAGAGCACGTGAACGGTGCAAAATTGAAAGTAGTACAGAAAGCTTTAGTAACGAACATCAGCAGAAAGCCAGAACTTATGTGTGATCTCAGTCTGAAGCCTGTGGTCTTTAGAAAGGCAGGGAACATTTAAAGGAACAGTTCACAAAAAATGGAAATTCGGACATCATTTACTCACCCTCATCCACAAGATTTTCTTTCTTCCAAGAAACACTGGACTTTTATACACTCCCAGTCTCTATTCACTTTCACAGTATCAGTCTGGACAATCTGTGAAATACCTTTTCTATTCCACAAAAGAAAAAAAAAAAAGAAATGCATTTAGAACGGCATGAGGGTGAATAAATCACAGCAACTGAACTATTCCATTAAATCTCCAGATAAACCATACATACATATTAAACAATGCATTTGCATCTTCAAACAACAGAAAGCGTAATTGTTTCCTCATTGTATAGACCTTGTTATATTGTGTGTAAAACATCATCGTGAAAACGCTACTCTAAAAAGTCCAATTAACAATTGGGGCATCCAAAAAAAGGCTTTTATTATTATCATTGTTTTTTAATAAATGTTTTCCTTTTTTTAATCAAACAAAACGTGGACGGGACAGTCTACGGCAGCCCTAAACCTTTGGTACATTCAGCACAAATATCAGCACGCCACTGCAAAAGCCTTAATACAAAAACGAAGATCTATCTGGTTTGTATTAGTGATCTAACCGGCCATAATCGAACTGACAAAGACGATATGCTCGTGTTTGTCTTCATTGCCATTCCAAAATTTGATGGACCTCATAAAGCCCCATGGCTGTTACAGAGGAGGCTTCCGTACCGCCTCCTCCTCGCCACCAGAGGGAACTCTCTCCTGAATACTAACTTTATCCATTCGGACTCCAGTTCCCATCATGCCTCATACCCGGGACTGATTGCACGCACACACCTGCATTGAATCACGCACACACATATAAGCCAAACACTCACAGCTACTCACTGCGAAGTCTTGATTTGCCCCGGCTGTCACTTCTGAGCGTTTAACCCTGTATCTTGCCTTTTCGTTTGACCTTGGACTGTTTATGGTATTCTGATCTGTCTCTGCCTGCCCCGACTTGGATTGTTCTTCTACTGTGTCTGTCTGCCGCCTGCCTCGACCTCCTGCCCGTCCCACGTTTCTGTCTCAGCCTAGCCCACACTGTTGTATCTACTGGTGATTGACCCTGTCTTGTCTGGTTACGCAATAAAGAACGCTGCAAATGGATCCCGACTCTGATGATGATTCGCAACAATGGCAGTTTCAACTACACCAGTTTTCACTGGAAGCGATATGAACTCCTTACACAAAATTCAGATTACAAAACATTCAGAACCAGAGTACAATCCAGCGTCCCGCAGCCACGGCAGTGTTTCGTAAAAGGCTGGGTTGACTTAACGCAAATGGAAAAGTCTGGAATGTATTGATATGGTTTTGCGGGCTTGATATTCCAGTTTCAAATCATACAAGAAAACTCTGTCGGACTCAAGAGAAGAGAGTGAAAAATGAAAAGGAGATTCAAGACAGCTGCGTCTGCAACATTAATGTCACACTAAAGCTATATAAGGATATGGAAATAAAAATCAACATGTCAACATGAAATGGCAACGCAAGCTATTTTACTCCATTTAAATCAGAAAACGTTATTATACCACAATGAAGCGTATTAGTAACACAAATAGTGTCCGTTTTAATTTCATGCTGACTTTGAGTGTTTCTGTAGCTTCTTTCAGTGGGTATGTGACCGCTCTATTTGTTCAAATGTCATCGGAAATAAAATCGTGTTATCTGAGGACAACAGAAAGGCCAAGGTTGGACTATAAAGTCAAAAAATCATCTTCTATTGTTGATTTTTTTTTATCATTTGCACATAGTGGTCACATTCATGATGTTGTAACATGCCCTTTGAAAACGTCACGTGTGAGAGTATATAAACAACCAAATTCATTCAAAAGTGTCACATATCTAACGTGACAGCTACTTGGACAGCATACGGTGTCAAAACAAACATATGAGAAAGACTAATGTATAAATATGACAAAAAGAAGAGAGAACATATACATTTCAATTCAGTATAGAGGGCAGCGCTGTCGTGTGTGATAGTGTTTGAGGCGATCTGAAAAAGCTTTCACAACACAGTATTTGTTCATTCACGCTGCATTTTGATGCTCCGTAGAAAAGTCTTTTTTTTACAGATAAAAAGAGAGTGAGAATATCAAAGTCCTTTGGGTTTGTTTTGTTCCTCATTTGAATCAGTTAGTCACTCAGCTTTGCATTTGGCTGGTCACATCCTCCTCGATTCATCCAGAGCCGATCAATGTTTGCGTCTGAGAACCATTCAGACAACATCCTCGCTTCTCTCAGTCCAGTCCAGCTCACTGATCGTTTTCTGTGTTTCTTTCCAAGAAAGTATTTTTAAGTGATACGGTGTACAAAATATACGTCTAAGTGCTTCTGGTGTCTGTTTTAGATGGTTACCTCCTTTGCTCTTCCTGACGGGTCGTGGAAATGAAGGATATTTGATCAGCTCAAAGTGCAAAAATCAACATTCACTCCAAACCGAAAGTGCTGGTTTCTTCCACTGCCGTCAGCATCTTCTCGTACAGCATGGAGAACGAGGGGTACGGGGGGAGGTCCAGACGATTGAAACATGTGTGAGCTCTACAACGACAAATAAAGACAGGAAACTTCATATTCTGATCATATAAATTTCCAAACAATTTTTGAGCGACTGTATTATGAACTGCAGGATTGTGCCATCTTGTGGATCACATAAGCAATGACATCTGTGGGAAAAAACGGTTTATTTGGGACAAATGTGCCATTATTGAACTTAATTTGGGTAGATAGTTTGTAAAATTCGAACTACGATTTTATTTAGTTTTTTATGTAATCCATCTGTTTATGTTCCTAAATTCAGTGCCAACAAAGTATGAAACCAATTTAGAAATACATAATATAAATATATAATAGACATAAACATAAAAACATTATAAATAGATGCATATAAAGTATATTTTTTTTAAGTTTGGTCTATTTTTTGTATTATTTATTCATTTTATTTGTATTTTTAAAGAAATAAATTAATACTTTTATTAAGAAACGATGAATTAAAATGTTCAGAAGTGACAGTAAAGACATTTATAATATTAAAAAAGTAATACATTTTTATTTTAAGTAAATGCTGTTCTTCTTTTCAGCTTTCTATTCATCAAATATTACTGAAAAAAACTGATCACAGTATCCACAAAAATATTAAGCACTTCAACTGTTTTTCAACATTGATAATAATAATAAAAATAATAATTCTTGATAATTAAATCAGCATATCAGAATAACTTCTGAAGGATCATGTGACACTGAAGACTGGAGTAACTAACTAATGCTGAAAATTCAGCTTTGCATCAAATAAATAAATTACATTTTAAAATATATCAAAATAGAAAATAGTTATTTAAAATTGTAATACAATTTCACAATATTACTGTTTTTTAGATCAAATAAATGCAGCCTTGGTGAGCAGAAGAGACTTTTTTCAAAAACATAAAAACATTTACTGTATTTATTTATATGTATATTACTCTATATATTTATATAGACACCCTTCTAAATATATTTAAGTAAAATCCTAGTTTAATTTTAATAGTGGTGGGCATCAAACAAAGAAATGCATTACAATGATGATTAAAATAAATGTAGTGGTTAAATATAAATGAATTCTGACAGACATGGAGTAGATGTGATTTCATGAAATGTGGCATTTAAAAATGTGACATTTGAAACTTTTATAAACAGGATCTTGAGTTGAGTTCAGATTACCTGGGCAGAGACGTGATTTTCCCCCATTTCTCCACACAGAAGCGGCGCGGCCCGTTGCTGCCCCTGAGAGAGGCGAAGCCCTCGTACGGGATACTGGACGTCCCTGTCACAAACTGAGACAACAGAGCCATTTCAGCCCCAGGTCAAGTACACAGACTGTACTCTGTTTTATAAAAAGAGCTTGTGTTTCTCCTTCATCACTCACTTGCAGCAGTCTGAGTCTCTGCTCGTTGTTGAATCTCTCCACCGCCGCCCAGAACCAGCGAATCACGATGTGGTTGTCATGGTAACCTGGAGGGAAACCCAATAAACTTGTCCCAATAAACTCGAGATGTGATCTGTAGGGCTAGGAGACGCTGTAAAAGCCCTCAGTCTATCTGGCGGATAATATTTCAGTCATAAATCAGATGCTTCATATCTTGATTCCATGTTTTTACCACAGTTTTGGACACTACCATGATGGTGGTAATATAAATCTGGTGATCAGTTATTATGAATCTGTCAGTCTGTGGTTACCTCCTCTGTACTCGGTGTTGTTCCTCCAGTCTCCCAGATCGATCTCCGCCGTCCCAGCGATCACCAGCTCCAGCTCCCGCGCATCAAACAACGACACCAGCCGCGCATCTACAACCTGCGGTCAGTTCACAACCATAAAACATCTGCTTCCAGCTCAGTGCCAGCGCTATGAAATATCATGGGAAATTCTGCCTTTTCTTCGATATTATTACTGGAAACCTGTATTCCTGTTGGGTAAGACTATAGTAAATGATGCACCTGAAGATATTACAGAAATGAAACTCGTCAATCATACATTAAAGGTAGGGTATGTAATTTCTCAAAAACACTTTAGAAAACTGATTCGGGCGGAATAGCAAAACAAACTTGTAGCCAATCAGTGTTTTGGTGATTTCAAATATCAACATTGGCTACCAGAAATCGCTTACCCTGCCTTTAACCTACCGTGTGCCTTCCCCTGGCCACAGCGAGGCGCAGATGTATGTACAATGTAAGTAAGAGATTAATTTCACAGTGTAGACAGCTTACGTGATTATAACCATAGTTTTGTTTTTTTGAGAGTGCTTTAACTCGCGATAGATCAAAGTTAGTGATAATGTCACTTTCTATATAATCATTTATTCGCTGTTTGAATAACCTTGGAAAGGAAACGTTTTATAATTATCAATTTCTAATGTTTTTATTAAATTGTAACCACGTCAAATACAAATTCAGTACCATTAAACATATTTTATTAGGCTACATGACACCCATGTCTGGTTCTTGCCTAAAAAGACGGATTTATGATGTTTGTAGTTAATAGATTTGGCTGTTTTTAGCCTTACACTGGAGTTGGTCCACCCTCCGCCTATGCTACCCTGCTGTATTAATTAATTCATCTTCTTTTTTCGTTTCATTCAAGGTTACACTAAATAATTGAGGATTTTTAAAAATACATTTCATTCCTCATTGGCAGACATGATCTTTTGTCAGTGATGCTAATTAAAGATAATAAAAAACAGTAGAAAGAAAACATCTATAAGAAAAATTACTGCATGTTCCACAAATAAAAACAACAGTATATGAGAGTGATAAAAATAATGATTGGATTTGTATATTGTGATCCTGTTCCTTTTTTTGGTTTTCATGATGGAAGCAGGCATTATAATCATATAATGACCAGGCTTACTGAAAGAAATTTGAATGAAAAGCTAACATAATTTGATTAACAACACTGACATTTAAAAATTGACCCTTTGGGTTTTTAATATTGAATTCAAGTATGTGGATATTATGTGCTTATGACTATAACCTTCAGCATCAAGAAATATTTTGTAGATGCTTTCAAGATTTTATGTAGTTGTAACAATACTTAAGAATTTTAAATATAATATTAAATTATATTAACTAATAATATATAATGCAATTAACTCTTAATATAATGCCAGGTAAGTTAAAGAAAGAGTGACATGAGCACATATGTGGATTTGATATGTTTTTTCCCCAATAACTGCTGTTTTAAAAGTTTGAGGTCGGTATGATTTTTTTTTTTTTTATGTTTTTGAAAGACATTTTTTACGCTTAACAAAGCTGCATTTATCTGATAAAAAATAGAGTAAAAACATTAATATTAAATTTTTTTATTACAGTTTAAAATATCTGATTTCTATTTGAATGTATTCAAAATCTAATTTATTCCTGTGATGCAAAGCTGAATTTTCAGCATCATTACTCCAGTCTTCAGCGTCACATTATCCTTCAGAAATCATTCTAATATACTGATATGCTGCTCAAGAAACATTTATTATCATCAATGTATAAAAAAAACAGTTTATTTATTGTTGTAGAAACAGCAATGCATTTTTCATTCTTTGATGAGTAGAAAGCTCAAATGAGCAGCATTTATGTGAAATAAAAATCTTTTGCATCATTACAAATGTCTTTATTGTCACTTTTGATCAATTTAATGCATTCTTGCTGAATAAAGAAGAATAAAAAAATCTTCCTGACCCCAAACCTTTAAATGACAAGCAAGACTTCTTGCTCTATTAAAGCAAGCGAAAGCACTTGAAATTGCACAACGACCCAAATCTATCAAACAGAAATTCAATAAAAAAAGCATTCTGGAATATCTCAGGGCAACTCTACATGGCAGAAGTGGCATGTTTTTACGTGACTGAAAGCTACTGGAGTGCTGATTGGATTTCAGTACCTCATAAAAGCCTCGCACCAGGCTCTCCGTCTGTTGGACGACACCGCGCTCTATACGCCACTTCACCATGCGTTCGATGTACTCCTTCTTATTCTTCTCTGACACGGGGATATTTGCACCGCCAGGCTTCAGCTCGCGCTCTGTGATCTAACACACACACACACACACACACACGCTTCTCTGAGACGATGGCGAGAGGTTGTGCAAGCTTACACAAACAGTCACACACTGACCTGTCCGAAAACCTCCTCGTTGACGGTGAAGGTCAGGTCCAGCATGTCCTCTATGTCATTGTCCTTCATCCACTGAAGACTCTGATGAAACTCCTCATCAAGATACTCCAGATCGCTCAGATCACACGGACTACACACACGCATCAACAAATACATATGAACTTGAAATAATGGCTCTGATCTAGGTAATCAAACTGAATGAATGTGTAGAGTCTAGTTCCAGGATTTCTTAAAGAAATGTCAAATTTATGTTAGTATTGGTTAAATAGTTTTTGTTGAAATATTTGTGATATTAAAATAGAGATGCTTATTAAAGGTAATAAAAACTAGAAACATTAGCACTGATGAAATTTTAGGATTAAGAGAGAAAAATCTCCCACTGGAAAAAAAAAAAAAAAAAAACATTAGGGTGAGTAAATAATGGTTGAATGGTTGAAATTATTTATTTATTTATTTTTCATATTTTGTTCTTTATATTTGTTCCTGTCCCTTGCTTTTCTTGATTGAAGCAGGTATTAAACGGTAACATAATCTGATAACAATGACATTTAAAAGCTGACCCTTCAAAGATCATAATTATGTAATTAAGCCTTCAAAAATCATAATCATATTACGATAATGATGTTGTAATTACTATAACATTAAGCATCAATAAATGTTATAAGTATTTATACACTTATATTTTAATTTTGTTTTCAAGATTTGATGTAGCCATAACTCTATTTTTACATTAATATTGTTATATATTTTTAAATTTAATATTATTAAATTATATTAACTAACATGAGCACATACACTGGGTACGGAAAGTATTCAGACCCCCTTAAATTTTTCACTCTTTGTTATATTGCAGCCATTTGCTAAAATCATTTAAGTTAATTTTTTTTCCTCATTAATGTACACACAGCACCCCATATTGACAGAAAAACACAGAATTGTTGACATTTTTGCAGATTTATTAAAAAAAAAGAAAAACTGAAATATCACACGGTCCTAAGTATTCAGACCCTTTGCAGTGACACTCATATATTTAACTCAGGTGCTGTCCATTTCTTCTAATCATCCTTGAGATGGTTCTACACCATTTGAGTCCAGCTGTGTTTGATTATACCGATTGGACTTGATTAGGAAAGCCACACACCTGCCTATATAAGACCTTACAGCTCACAGTGCATGTCAGAGCAAATGAGAATCATGAGGTCAAAGGAACCGCCTGAAGAGCTCAGAGACAGAATTGTGGCAAGGCACAGATCTGGCCAAGGTTACAAAAAAATTTCTGCTGCACTTAAGGTTCCTAAGAGCACAGTGGCCTCCATAATCCTTAAATGGAAGACGTTTGAGACGACCAGAACCCTTCCTAGAGCTGGCCATCCGGCCAAACTGAGCTATCGGGGGAGAAGAGCCTTGGTGAGAGAGGTAAAGAAGAACCCAAAGATCACTGTGACTGAGCTCCAGAGATGCAGTCGGGAGATGGGAGAAAGTTGTAGAAAGTCAACCATCACTGCAGCCCTCCACCAGTCGGGGCTTTATGGCAGAGTGGCCCGACGGAAGCCTCTCCTCAGTGCAAGACACATGAAAACCCGCATGGAGTTTGCTAAAAAACACCCGAAGGACTCCAAGATGGTGAGAAATAAGATCCTCTGGTCTGATGAGACCAAGATAGAACTTTTTGGCCTTAATTCTAAGCGGTATGTGTGGAGAAAACCAGGCACTGCTCATCACCTGTCCAATACAGTCCCAACAGTGAAGCATGGTGGTGGCAGCATCATGCTGTGGGGGTGTTTTTCAGCTGCAGGGACAGGACGACTGGTTGCAATCGAGGGAAAGATGAATGCGGCCAAGTACAGGGATATCCTGGACGAAAACCTTCTCCAGAGTGCTCAGGACCTCAGACTGGGCCAAAGGTTTACCTTCCAACAAGACAATGACCCTAAGCACACAGCTAAAATAACGAAGGAATGGCTTCACAACAACTCTGTGACTGTTCTTGAATGGCCCAGCCAGAGCCCTGACTTAAACCCAATTGAGCATCTCTGGAGAGACCTAAAATTAGCTGTCCACCAACGTTTACCATCCAACCTGACAGAACTGGAGAGGATCTGCAAGGAGGAATGGCAGAGGATCCCCAAATCCAGGTGTGAAAAACTTGTTGCATCTTTCCCAAAAAGACTCATGGCTGTATTAGATCAAAAGGATGCTTCTACTAAATACTGAGCAAAGGGTCTGAATACTTAGGACCATATGATATTTCAGTTTTTCTTTTTTAATAAATCTGCAAAAATGTCAACAATTCTGTGTTTTTCTGTCAATATGGGATGCTGTGTGTACATTAATGAGGAAAAAAAATTAACTTAAATGATTTTAGCAAATGGCTGCAATATAACAAAGAGTGAAAAATGTAAGGGGGTCTGAATACTTTCCGTACCCACTGTATATATAAAAGTTAATCAATTACATGTCCTGTTATGCTAATAGTAGCAGCATTAAGAACGAAAAGATCAGACCACTTTTGAATATCAATATTGTCAACACTTATGTGTTGACAATATTGACACAATATACGCAAATGAAAATTAAACAATTTAGTTTCTTCATAATGTTATCTCTCCACTCATTGCAGAAGGAAGTACATCAACAGTTTTCAGGAAACTAAGCAAAGTGCAGCTACATTTGTACCTCTCAAGAAATTGTTCTGGTGGTTTCACTTATTCACCGACATCTTCATTTCACATTTTGACCAAAGCATCACGAAATGAAAATTACCACCACCCGTCGCGTCTAATGCCTTTTCTCATCCCATAATTCTCTAAACCCTTTCAACATGCATTCAGTTGTTCTCTGACGGCAGGAGTAGTGGCGCCTGTTCATTTAGAGGAATAAAAAAAAGGGAGAGGGAGGGATGAGTGGAAAGGAACCCACCTCAATCAAGAGGTCCATTCATAATTGAGGAGGGGAGAGATCTGTGCAGCAGGTCAAAAAACTCTGCTGCATAATTGAGGAGCAGCTAAAGCTGGAGTGGCTCCATGGTGGCACTCTGCAGCCATAAAAAAAGTTCCTGAGAGGCAGTGTGTGTGTGCATGTGTTTGTGTGTGTGTGTGTGTGTGTGTGTGTGTGTGTGTG
>NW_015660628.1:0-663 GCF_001515625.1 Sinocyclocheilus rhinocerous | reverse complement strand
TTAAATACAGGGGACTAAATGTAAAAGGAGTCAAACACAGAAAAGAACGCTAGTAAATGACAGGCATATGAGCACAAAAAAGAAAAATAATTATGTACATTATATATGGATGTTAACATTGTAGGTACATGTCACAGTTATGGACTTTAGTCTGGTTAGTTTCTGTTGGTACCTCCCAGTTCCTGTTTGCCCTTATTTGGGTCTGTTCCTGATCTCATTAGTTCATCATTAGTTAATACTCACCACCTGTCTGTCCCTCATTAGTTTCCCATTTAAGCTCCCTCCTAAGTTCTTTGAGGACCCTGTGTGCTATTGTTCTTCATGTGGATTTATCATTAAAGAATTTACTATTTGGATTATCTTCATCTTCGTTTGGCTTCTTCATCGTCGTCCTAGCAGCAGTGTGACTGACTGACTATCTATCTATCTATCTAAAATGAATACTTTTATTCAGCAAGGATACATGTATAGAATATATATATATATATATATATATTTCAAATTAATGCTGTTTTTTAACTTCTTAATTAATCAAAGAATCCTTAAAACAAAAATATTAATATCAACATAATAATAAGTGTTTCTTGATTATTAAATCAGCATATTAGAATAATTTCGTAGGGATCATGTGACACTGACGTCTGGCGTAATGATGCTGAAAAT
>NW_015660627.1:0-918 GCF_001515625.1 Sinocyclocheilus rhinocerous | reverse complement strand
CTTCTTGTCCTGTTTGAGCTGCTGTTATTGATGGGATCTGAGTTATAGTGTACTGTCCTCTACACTCTGAAACAAAGAATAAGAGTAAAATTATGAAAACTGTAAATTATTAATATTTTTCACTTCAAAGTACAAATAATTGTTTCAATTTTACTGCACTAACCTTGAGCAAACAGTGAGAGAGTCCAGATGAGGATGATGATGTTGTTCATTGTTGTTGTTGTGTCTTGTGTGATGATGAAGATTGTGTTGTGTTCTGCTCTCAGTCATGAAGTGTTAAACTCACAGCACTATAAACACTCTCAGAGCACTGAAGCATGTGCTGACGATGCAAATAAGTGGGCAGGATTTACAACAGCTTGAGCTGCTAATATATATGTATATATATATATACATATAATGTTTTATTTTCAGAATAATAGTTTTAAACCATTTACTGATAATTACATTGGATTAATTGTAAAATACTTGTTTTGTTCATTTGTTGTTTGGCTAACTGATGTGACACTAGTCTTAGACATTATACTGATATCAGTGTAGATGCAACACTTTCAGTTTCCAGTGCTGCTGTGGAAATAACATATTCATATATTCTAGTCAAGTCAAGTCACCTTTATTTATATAGTGCTTTTAACAATACAGATTGTGTCAAAGCACTTTACAGTATTGAATAGGAAAATAGTGTGTCAATAATGCAGAAGGACAATAGTAAACACTACATTTTCAGTTAAAGACAGTTCATCATTGAATTCAGTGATGTTATCGTCCAGCTCAGTTCAGTGTAAATAGTATTTGTGTAATCAAGTCGACGATATCGCTGGATATTAAGTGTCCCCAACTAAGCAAACCAGAGGCGACAGCAGCAAGGAACCGAAGCTCCATCGGTGACAGAATGGAGAAAAAACCTTGGGAGAAACC
>NW_015660626.1:0-866 GCF_001515625.1 Sinocyclocheilus rhinocerous | reverse complement strand
TGAGAGAAAAGGCATTTTTGAAATAGGTCTATAATTGCAATACACTGTAGAGTCCAAATTAATGTTTTTAATTAGAGGCTGCACCACAGCATGTTTAAAAGAAGCCGGAACAACCCCTGATACAAGGCAACTATTTATAATAGATAAAACACTAGGCCCAACTATATCAAAAGCCTGTTTGATTAGTTTTGATGGAACATTATCAAGTGGGGAGTCTGTTGGCTTTTAACTGTTCTACTATTTTTGCCAAACCAGAGATTAAGAACCTCAAAATGATCAAACACCACATGGCAATATACCTGTAGATGTACAGATGGATTAATAACAGCAGGAGGAATTTGAGATCTAATATTTTCAATCTTTGAAATGAAAAATCTCTTAAAATGTTCACAAGTTTCCACTGAAACATCAGGCCCAATCACATTAGGTGGATTAATAACAGAGTTAATAGTATTAAATAATACTCTAGGTCTATGACAGTTTCTCTCAATAATGTCAGAGAAATATTTTGCCTTCGCTGCTCTAACAGCACTTTGATATGTATGCAAGGACTCCCTTAACATTTCATTTGACACCTGGAGCCTGCCATTTACGCTCTGCTCTTCTGCAGATTTGTCTAAGTGCTCGTGTATTATCATTAAACCAGGGTTCTGCCTTAGATTTTACATGCCTCACCTTCAAGGGTGCAACAGCATCTAGAATAGTTGTACATATAGAATTAAAAGAACCAAACAGCGACTCTGGGTCCAAATAAGATGATGGGTTTTCAAAGGCAGAAACATTATGATTATTCACAAATGCTAGAATTAGTTAATAATGCAAGAATTTATCATACGACACAGACGTGCACTAGAGCGTGATTTAGT
>NW_015660625.1:0-521 GCF_001515625.1 Sinocyclocheilus rhinocerous | reverse complement strand
ATTAAAATCTGGTTTCTGCTTTGCAAATAAAATTTCATTAGATATCAGAAACAACAAATAAAATTTCATTACATATATCAGAAACATCTTACATAGAAAGTAGGTTTTCAGCATATGTGGGCTTGCATTCTCTTCATTTGCTTAGCTGCACTAAAATAGTGTTACTGTTCACAGGAGCACCAATATACTAAGTTTCTTGTGAATATAAGCTCTGCTTCATGAGTATAAAACTCCTAACACATTAAAATCTTTTTTCTGCACAGCAAATAAAATTTCATTTGATATATCAGAAAACATCTTACAGAGAAAGTAGGTTTTCAGCATATGTGGGCTTGCATTCACTTCATATGCTTAGTTGCTCTAACACAGTGATACTGTTCCCTGAAACACTTTACTAAGCATCTTGTGCATAGGAGCTCTAACATAACTTCATGAGCATAAAACCCCTAACACATTTAAATCTGTCTTTCTGCATAGCAAATAACATTTCATTTTCAGCATATGTGGGCTTGCATTCTCTT
>NW_015660624.1:0-489 GCF_001515625.1 Sinocyclocheilus rhinocerous | reverse complement strand
GCTGCAGGTGACGGATCGTTTATAGCCTTTTCTCACAGCAGCTAATTACTAAAAAGATTTATTTAAAAGAGAACGAGTTGTAAGGAACTTTAATTTGCTTTTTGGGTTACAATAACAATTTCTTTATATGAAATTCGAATAGTATGACAATTAGAGATTAGACTGTACAGAAATTTAAATCTACAGGTAACGCTAATACACACTAAATACACGCACTCACGCAATGCTGATGTTATTAATGTCAACAACAATTTGAAAACAAAGTATAACAATAATAATAATTGGCACAGTTTGATGTGCTATGAGCTAACCGATCCTTAGATTTAATCACCATTGATAGCGCAGGTTATTGTAATGCTTTTTTCCTCAGTTGATCAGAACAAAAGTGGCAGTTGCTACTTACTTGTTCAGATGACATTCTCCAATGAAAACTCTTATTTGAGACATACTTTCAAGATGTAGAATCAGTGAATACAAAGTGCAGTATCC
>NW_015660623.1:0-550 GCF_001515625.1 Sinocyclocheilus rhinocerous | reverse complement strand
TTTGGCACCGGTATCGAAAAAAACACAAACGATACCCAACCCTATGAATGAACAAGGTATTTCATTTGTGAATAGGGATCCGATGACTGACAATGACTGAAAGAAAAGGGGGCACTGGTTAGAGGTCTGCTACCCGACCCGAGCCCGACGGGTCCCGAAATACTTTCGGGTTTCGGGTCGTGTTAATGTTTAATGAATAGCTTCGGGTTCGGGTCGGGCTTATAGCTAAACTAAAACTATATGCAGGCTACGCTGCTTTCATAGACGCACGCACACACATTATTGCACATGACAACACAGTACGGAAACTTTTATTAGTAAAATAGCTTCGGCTGGCTACTGACTCGCAACGTTATATTTCTCTGCAATGAGGGGGTAAAATCGCTGTTTTTGAAGGAACTAAGCCTCATTGCTTGTAGAGAGAGATGCGCAGACGCAGGTTCACACACGCAACTTTCATCTCTCTCTCTCTCTCTCTCTCTCGCGCGCGCTAATTCAAAAAAATTATATAATTAATTAATTAAAATAAATGCGATCTTACCGCACTGCA
>NW_015660622.1:0-534 GCF_001515625.1 Sinocyclocheilus rhinocerous | reverse complement strand
AATGGCTGGCCTCAGGGGGTACCAGAGGGGCTGGGAGCATTTTCCAGAATAAACGAGGGGCTGGCAGCATTTTCCAGAATAAAGCAGGAGCTGTCCTGCTGGAACGACACCTGTGTGGCACGCGGCCTCTGCACAGTCATCCCCAGCACCCTACGTGCACGTGTCTTGGCAATGGCTCACGAGGGCCACCTGGGTATTGTGAAGTTGAAGCAGCGCTGCAGAGACCGGGTTTGGTGGCCAGGGATAGATAAAGACATCGAGGCCCTGGTGAAAGACTGTGCTGCCTGTCTCTTGAGCGGTAAGACTGGTCACCAGGCCCCCCCACCCTTGCAACCTCTTGCTTGGCCATCGCAGCCCTGGGACCACCTGCAGCTGGACATATGTGGTGAGATACAGGGAGTTCCTCATCACCAACGCTTCCTAGTGGTTGTCTATGACCTGCATTCGAAATGGCCTGAGCTCATTGCCATGAGCAATGAGCTGTGACCTCTCTGTGACCTCTCAAGTCATAATTAACTTCCTGGACTCTCTGTT
>NW_015660621.1:389-538 GCF_001515625.1 Sinocyclocheilus rhinocerous | reverse complement strand
TCAGTATACCTTCAGAATGCTTGGAATATACGCCACGAGATGCATGGGATTATTTTACAACAGATATGCATCCGCTTCAAAAAACAAATAAACAAAAAAAAAAAACTAAAGTCACCATTCCCATTAAATTAATTGGCAAGTGCGAGCAG
>NW_015660621.1:0-300 GCF_001515625.1 Sinocyclocheilus rhinocerous | reverse complement strand
TGAGTAGTCACTCTAGTTCACACAGTTCCAATAAATTGCGATGGGTTAAATAAACTCAATAAGCAGACAGACGCGACTACAGTCAAGCGCAGAAGTTCACAGGAAATAAGCAGCAGTCATATTTAAAGCAGTTTAAATTAATATTGAGTACTGTTGAAGTTCAACTTGATTTTTTTCCCCATCGAGGGGAAATAACTTAATACTCTGTCATTTATAGTCATATGGTAAAATGTATTTTTATTTGTGTAACGTTACGCTCAAAATAACTACAAAATGTCATGCCTTTGAAAAATAAAGAGA
>NW_015660620.1:602-3262 GCF_001515625.1 Sinocyclocheilus rhinocerous | reverse complement strand
GTTTTGAATATGGATATTTTTCTTACAAAAACGCATCGATTCGCTACAGGAGGCCTTTGTTCACCCCCCGGAGCTGTGTGAGACTTTTTTTTTTGTGGAAATGTGCTTTTTATTTCACGTCTTTTGGACCGAACGAATGCAACACCCGCTGAGTACAACGATAGAGCTTGAAAGATCAAAGACGTTTTTTAATATAACTCCGACTGGATTTGTCTGAAAGAAGAAAGTCATATACACCTAGGATGCATCGGGGGTGAGTAAAACATAGCCTAATTTTTATTTTTGGGTGAACTAACCCTTTAAGAAGACATTGTTGCCTATTTTGTGGCACGCTTGTCTAAAATGCACAAGGTGGGAAACAATAGATCCATGTCTAACACACCTGTAGGAAACAGTCTCTTATAATCATCATGATATATATATATATATATACATGCACAGAGACAAATTAGTCTTACCATGGCAAATACAGGAGCTCATGATTAAGTTAGCAGTTATACAGTGGGGGAAATTGAACATGTCCACAAGCAAGTATTAAATAAATTTCATTTTAATGTGTTCAAATGTGTTCAATACTTTTTCCTGTTTCCTTTCCACTTTATTACACACCTTCATTAATGGACTTTAATTTTTTTATGTCTTTATGTGTGTACATTCCTCCACTGTACATTACTTTACCAGGGCTCGCAAAATTTCAAAATCCCTGGTAGCCCTTCGGGCAGGTACTCTAAAGATTTTGGTAGCCCGAAAATTAATTTAACTAGCCCAAATAAAAAAAGACCTTTTTTTTTTTTAAATATAGAAAATCAGATAGGAGTTTAAATGTCAATCAAAAATATTTTCAATACACAAATATCAACAAAGAATTTTATTTTACTATTTACAGGGTATCTGCAGAATAAAAAAAAAAATGTTTAAGGCAATTTATGACCCATTTTAGAAGCTGCACAAGTAAAATGAACAGTATGAGTGGGGTTGGACAATGTCTATGGTAACATACAGTACTGAGCCATAAAATTACATGATTTACAGTTCAGATACAGGTTTTCACAAAAACAAAAATCTTATACAACAGCATTTCAGCCTTTAGATCATTTTTATGAAAAGGGATAAATCAAGCATATAGTCAATTTAAAACATATAAATATTACTGTCTTAATTGTTTAGATTTTTAGAAGGCACATTAACTTCTTTCTCATTTACAACTCTGTGTTTGCTGTGTAAAAACATGAGTTGATATTTGCATTGATCTGACCATAAACAGCAAGAAAGGCTTGTTGGAAATGCAAATTCATTCTCTGCCACGTGGTGGCGCTTTAGGAGCGCTGAAATGTTGCGGTTTCCCCGGTAACGGCTGTACACAAAGCAGCTCCACGCTCATAAATGCTGCTTTATCAGGAATTATAGGTAAAATGAAATTAAAATGCCAACGACACGTTTCTGAGGACAGTCGGTTCCCGTCAGATACATTCAAATAAAGACATTCGCGCCGCGTTTTGACTTGAAACGTGCAGTGCTCATTTATTCAATGACACCATTGCCTTTTGAAGTTTTTATCCAGCCGTATCGTGACTCGTCTTTCCGTCCCCAACTGTAAAACCTCTTGAAATTATAATTAAAATATTTTTTATACCATTTAACGTATTTAAAACTTTTTATGGCCTTAAGTTTGATTAGGAGTTTTTAAGGGCCCGTGGGAGATCTGCATTTAAGATAGCCCGTCGGGCAGAGTGGTGATACATTTTGGTAGCCCGACTGGAAAACACAATAGCCCCGGGACGTCGGGCTAGCGATTTTGGGAGCCCTGTTTACACAACGATATATACAGTATGTCACAGAAGTGAGTACACCCCTCACATTTTTGTAAATATTTTATTATATCTTTTCATGTGACAACACTGAAGAAATGACACTTTGCTACAATGTAAAGTAGTGAGTGTACAGCTTGTATAACAGTGTAAATTTGCTGTCCCCTCAAAATAATTCAACACACAGTCATTAATGTCTAAACCCATCACGGAGCTGGTGGATGTTAGATGCCCCTCAGATGCTCAATAGGGTTTAGGTCTGGAGACATGCTTGACCAATCCATCACCTTTACCCTCAGCTTCTTTATTCTTTATTACAATTATTATATTATTGTTGCTTTTGTTAAAATAATCACAAGATGGTCACAAGATGAATATTCAGATTTTTCTCCCAGTAGTCTGTTTTATTCAAACAATTATGAAAATTTTTGCATTTAGATACAGAAGAACTTTGCCTGTTGAATATTAAAAACAAATGAACAAACAAAAAATCTGGATTTCCATGTCTGCCATGCAAATCAGCTGTTCCTGCTCTGGATCTCTTCTCTCCACTTTCCCTAATTGCAGATTCAATTATTAGATTTGTCAGTATTAATATTTTTATGTTAAGATTTTTTTTGGGGGGGGAACAAACTGTAACACCGTGTCTCTCAAACAGACACAACGATAAAGTATATTTTCCATGTAGGCCTAGTTTTTGTCCTAACCACCCATGACAGCGACACTACAAAAAGCGACATGGGATTCTATTTTAGGAACGTTTTTTATTTTCTGCGAACAACATACACAATATGACAGTGATAATCTCAGGTAATGAATATGTGCTTTATTCAATGTTAAAAGTGTCTAATG
>NW_015660620.1:0-180 GCF_001515625.1 Sinocyclocheilus rhinocerous | reverse complement strand
ACACGATGTAAGTTAATGTAGCTTTCTGATGCTGCGTTTGAATTTTCATGCCACATTATTTGAAATCAGCGCGGGCCAAACTTTTTTCTCTCATGGGCCGGATGTGGTCCCCGGGCCGCCAATTGAGGAACACTGCTGTAGACTCTCGACCAATCGGAAGGCCGAACTGTCTACAGTCTA
>NW_015660619.1:0-1518 GCF_001515625.1 Sinocyclocheilus rhinocerous | reverse complement strand
TATCAACATTGGCTACCAGAAATCACTTACTCTGCCTTTAATAAGTAACTTGTTTATATTATAGTCACATTTTAGCATAAAATATACTGCCAATCTGGGGAAATCTAAAACTTCTAAAATTTCATTAACATTTAAAAGAAATTATTTTAACTATTTTAATTTAAGTGTCCATGTCAGTCAAAATCAATTGTTTTAAAACTCAATATTGTTGTAATCCTTTACAGTCATGGACCTTTAATGAAATCCACTTTAAACAAATAAAGCTGAAATATGATTTATTGTCTTTATATTCATAGGAGAAACTGAGATGGAGTAGGATAAATACATTGTCATTAGGATTTAAAATAATAGTTAAATCTCTCTGCAACCACAAATTTAATTTTGATCTACAATTTCTTTGAGTTATTCAGAAGTTCTCTCCAGTCATGTAATTTGAAGACCAAGATAATGGAGTTTATCTTCAAGAATATCTCAACTGTTCTGTAGTTTATCATGAATTGAAAGCACTTCACAGTTGTTTCTATTCATATCTATCTATATCTATTCGTATATATCGATAAAGCTGTATCGATAGCGCTTTTGACAGCTCTGCAATTCATCCTATATCTTATTATTTATATTAGTTTTCTTATTTTAGCGAACAGGACTTTTATTTTGGTCTGGCGATGTGACGCATGGTACCCACGCTTCTTGAAAGTACTTGAATTTCAGACATATGGATTCAAGGCCTGGGAAGTACTTGAAAACAAACGTAGGTCCTTGAAAGTGCTTGAATTAAATTTTAAATAAATTTTGTTTATGGCGCTATTTAAAAAATTGTCCTATATTTTCTGTCAAGGACAGAACGAAATGGCACTAATGATTGGGGTGGAGATGGGGTAGGTGTGTTGATGTGCAGCCTAGAGCCCTGAGTGGGACAATTTTCTTAAGCCCGCTCCCGCTGAATTTCTGACCATTACCACCCACTCCCGCAACGTGTGTGTCCCGCTCCCGCAAACATTCTAATATTGTATATACAGTGATTGAAGTTTTCCGTCGCTACGACGGATTTCCGTCAATTGGAAAAAATGAGGGGAAAAGAAACATGTAGCGCATTGTTGTTGTTGTACCAAAAATCACCCCCGCCACGGCTGCAGCTTCTCACTGACAACATAACGCCACTCGCATCATTCACAGTTGGGTTTTTAGCAGAGAACACAGAGCAGGACTTGAATTTCGGCGCGGGGTTGCGGTTATTATTAACAATTCTACTCATTCCCGCAGGTTCCGCGCTTATAACACGATGACAGATGACAGAATGTATCATTTGCACGTGCTTTTGAGTCTTGAGAACGCACTCGCGCGCTCTCATTTTCTGTGCGCCCGCAGATCGCGATAAGGAGAGTGACAGCTTTTAATAGTTATTAAGGGAGTTTGCAAATGTGATATTGAATACAACAGTTCAGTAAACAAGTACTGCCTGATTTTGCTCTGTCATCAACGAAAATAGTTCCAAATAAAGTAACAGCTCAGCCACTT
>NW_015660618.1:0-987 GCF_001515625.1 Sinocyclocheilus rhinocerous | reverse complement strand
TCGAGTCATTGGACCTTGAATCGGATGATGTTACAGGGAGTGACCCTTCTCTTTTGATGTAATTGTCAACAGGGAGTGACCTTTCTCTTTTGATGTAATTGTCGTCATGAAAGCAAGTAGGATGACTCCCTTTGCATGCGTTACAGAAAAGACGATGGCGACAGTCTCTTACACTATGGCCAGTTTTCAGGCATCCATAACAAAGATTATTTTCCTTCACATATTCCCGCCGTTCTACTAGTGTCTTGGCCATCAGTTTGGAACAATCGTAAAGCTGATGTTTAGGATCTTGACAAAACACACAGGGAGGTTTGGTATTTTTCCTTATGCTCTTTTGTCTATTGGGCCCCAAGTCGGTTTGAGTATTAAGGACATTAATCTTATTTCCTTTAGATTCTCTGAAATTTCGTTTCTCAGCAGATGCTAAATTGAGAGCATAAGATGACGTGACCGGATTACAACCAATTCCAAGTGAAGATGCAGTAAGAACTTAACCATTCGTCGTCGAAGCCTGTTGCATTGATAACCGGTGTCCACGCTGACGGGTCTTTAAGGAGTGAGCATTCATGGGCAGCGGATCGATTTCTGATGGTCAAATGAGGTTCGTTTATGGATAGCTACGGCTGAAACCAAGGATTAACCGACACACTACGGACTGTGAAAGGCTGTGTTGTTCTTCAAGTGATATTTATTCTTCGATACACGGCAAACGGATAGCAAGGTGAAACACTTGACCAACGAAAAACATTCCCTTAAAGGCTTAAAAGGAAAAAGAAAAGGGTTTGAACATTTTCAGTGACCTTGAAAGAAACTGTTAAATCGTTTGTTGTTTTGAAGACAATATATTTGTGTTTTAAGAGAAATATTTGTCTATTCAAAAAGGGTATTTTTAAAATACTGTTGTTGCTAATGTTTGAGACTATATATAATTTATACTGTTTAGGAATTTAAACTACTTTATAATAGTGCTGGACATATTTTATAGTT
>NW_015660617.1:0-994 GCF_001515625.1 Sinocyclocheilus rhinocerous | reverse complement strand
AACCCTGCATCCAACACGAGCTGCATCCAAAGTGATTTAAATACTAATAGTGATTTAATTGATAACTCCCTGATGCGCGAAAATTATATTCAATATTAGAATGTTTGCGGGATCAGGCCAGAATTTCAGCGGGAACGGGATTAAAAAAACAGCGCGGAGGGCTTTCATACAAAAACGCTCACAATGAATGGCGACTGTAGAAAGCAAAAGCCGAATCCCGGACATTTTGGGCGATTTAGAAATCCCGACCGGACGCATTTTTTTAGGTCCAAAAAGAGGACATGTCTGGGGAAAAGAGGACGTATGGTCACCCTGACTAACACATTTAAAGGGGTCATATGATGCGATTTCAAGTTTTCCTTTCTCTTTGGAGTGTTACAATCTGTTCGTGAATAGATAAGATCCCTGAAGTTGCAAACACTAAAGTCTCAAACCCAAAGAGATATTCTTTATATAAGTTAAGACTCGTCCACGCCCTCCTAAATGCCTCGTTCAAACATGCCCCCACATGTCTACGTCACTGTGTGGGAAGATTTGCATAACGCGTAAGAAGGCGTAACTTTGATTCTCGCTGTAGTATTGTTGCCGCCGCTGACATGTCGTGGAGACGCTGTGTGTTTCGTTGTGAAAGCGAAACTACTTTGTTTTGCCTTCCAAAAGAGGACACAACTAGAAATCAGTGGTTAAGTTATATTTACAACACTGTTCCAGAACAGTTCGCCGCCATGTCGTGGAGACGCTGTGTGTTTTGTTGTGAAAGCGAAACTACTTTGTTTTGCCTTCCAAAAGAGGACACAACTAGAAATCAGTGGTTAAGTTATATTTACAACACTGTTCCAGAACAGTTCAAACCAAATATTCAGATGTGTGCAACGCATTTTACGTAGAACGAGGACTGTTTCCTGGGAGAGTAGCCTACAATGCCGGTGTTCCCCTTTGTTTCCCCTTTGGCGCACATGCTGACCACAGTCTATGATGCTGACAAATAATGCTG
>NW_015660616.1:0-485 GCF_001515625.1 Sinocyclocheilus rhinocerous | reverse complement strand
ACCTGGGATTTTCCCAAAATAATCACTATATGGAGTCAAGATATACTTTTGTTGTTGATATGGACTACATTGACGTAGTAATGTTCACTGTGAAGCTTACACTGCAATGTACCTGAGAGAAAACAGATCTGACCATCTGATTTTCACCAGTAAGAAAAAAGTGTTTTAAAGCTTGTTTTGCAGAACATCACAGTTATATATGACATGAGAATAAGGCCTGAAGTTAGGAAGAACATATTAAGGAAAATATAATTATATTTTCATAATGATTTTTTTCTTCTCAAACCTTGTCTGTGGTGTAAAAACACCCCAATATAAAAACAGACGTCACATAGGGCTAAATGCGTAGCATTTTAATAAAACTGTTAACGTTACGGCAGCGGGGAATATGAACGCGCATTAATTATTTTATTTAGTCTGTTATTTTAATGTTTCGGGGGTTTTTTACCTAAAATAGAGACACAGATGTTGATGTGTCTGCATTC
>NW_015660615.1:439-552 GCF_001515625.1 Sinocyclocheilus rhinocerous | reverse complement strand
TCTATGCAAATTTCAATGCAAAAATTATTTACATAATAAAATAAACTATTAAACACAATTCCCCCAATCTGGACTAAGTTACAGATTTTCTCTCACTTAAACAACTCTCAAAA
>NW_015660615.1:0-121 GCF_001515625.1 Sinocyclocheilus rhinocerous | reverse complement strand
ACACAGACAGTTTGATGAAGCTGAGGTGCCATAAATGCATTTACACTGCAAAATTTCCAATACATAAATAATTTTTTAAGATTAATGTTTTACATATTTTTTTAAACATACAAATAAATGT
>NW_015660614.1:0-674 GCF_001515625.1 Sinocyclocheilus rhinocerous | reverse complement strand
ATCATGAATTAATGTTTGAACAAATAGGTTAACACTAATGTCACGGATTTGTAATTTGATAACGCTTACCTTGAATCTCCGGATAGCAGATGTCCAGTGACAGTGAGTTACAAACAGATGGAATGTCACTAAACTCATTCAGCCAATCAGCAGCGAGATTGGCATGTCAACTCAATTGCTGATTGGCTCTTTCCTCTTGGTAGGAATTGATTGGCTCCTTTGCCCCATCTGTTCGAAAGTTTCGGATTTGCATTAGGACCTGTTCGGATTTATTTAGGAGGGGTTTGCACATCGTTCGGACTTTCGTTCTGACTTTGTTAGGAAGTGTTGCGACCTCGTTCGGAAGTATTCAAATGTTGTTAGGAAGTGTTAGGAAGTGTTCAGCCGGCCGATCGCAATTGAAATACATTAGCTGTGTCTCATTTAGAAGGCTGCGCCCTCCGGAGGTCGAATCCTCTGGAGGTCGCATCCTCTGTAGGATGCATATACGAAGTGTCCTCAACCTAGAATTAAATGAGACGGCCTTCGTATGACAGGCGGAAAAGGAAACATGAAGTATCACGTTGCTATGCCAACACATTTAGAGCATGGTTGCGCTCTGTGTGTGTGTATGTGAGTGTGTGAGTGAGTGAAGGAAAATTATTTCTAAATTTGGAAAGTAATTTGAAAAAAAA
>NW_015660613.1:708-1133 GCF_001515625.1 Sinocyclocheilus rhinocerous | reverse complement strand
CTGTTTCACTAGTGGAGGATCTTTCATATGGAGTCGTGATTGTGGAAGTCTCTGTTGTTGTAAATGTTTCTGCTGCATTAGTGGTGGATGTTTCAGCAGGAGTCATGATTGTGGAAGTCTCTGTTGTTGTAGATGTTTCTGCTGCACTAGAGGTGGATGTTTCACCAGGAGTCGTGATTGTGGAAGTCAGTGTTGTTGTAGATGTCTCAGCTACACTAGTGGTGGATGTTTCAATAGGAGTTGTTGTGATTGTGGTAGTCTCTGTTGTTGTAGATGTTTCTACTGCACTAGTGGTGGATGTTTCAGCTGGAGTCGCGATTGTGGAAGTCTCTGTTGTTGTAGATGTTTCTGCTGCACTAGTGGTGGATGTTTCACCAGGGGTCGTGATTGTTGAAGTCTCTGTTGTTGTAGATGTTTCTGCTGCA
>NW_015660613.1:460-637 GCF_001515625.1 Sinocyclocheilus rhinocerous | reverse complement strand
GGAGTCGTGATTGTGGAAGTCTCTGTTGTTGTTGTTTCTGCTGCACTAGTGATGGATGTTTCAGCTGGAGTCGTGATTGTGGAAGTCTCTGCTGTTGTTGTTTCTGCTGCACTAGTGGTGGATGTTTCAGCTGGAGCCGTGATTGTGGAAGTCTCTGTTGTTGTAGATGTTTCTGCT
>NW_015660613.1:0-167 GCF_001515625.1 Sinocyclocheilus rhinocerous | reverse complement strand
TTGTTTCTGCTGCACTAGTGGTGGATGTTTCAGCTGGAGTCGTGATTGTGGAAGTCTCTTTTGTTGTAGATGTTTCTCCTGCACTATTGGTGGATGTTTCAGCAGGAGTCATGATTGTGGATGTCTCTGTTGTTGTTGTTTCTGCTGCACTCGTGGTGGATGTTTCA
>NW_015660612.1:0-472 GCF_001515625.1 Sinocyclocheilus rhinocerous | reverse complement strand
AGCAAGTCTCAAAGAACACATGAGAATTCACACCGGAGAGAAACCATTCACATGCCCTCAGTGTGGAAAGAGTTTTTCATGTAAAAGATGCTTTGTGCTTCACATAAGGCTTCACACCGGCGTGAAGCCATTTGCGTGTCAGCAGTGTGGAAAGAGTTTCTCATGTCGAGGAACCCTTAAGGCTCATTTAAGGTTTCACAGTAATGAGAAACCGTTCAAGTGTCCTCAGTGTGAAAATAGTTTTTTAATTAAAAGAGTCCTTGAGGATCACATAAGAATTCACACCGGAGAGAAGCCGTTCACATGTGATCAGTGCGGAAAGAGTTACAAATGGTCAGATAGTCTCAGAGTTCATAAACTCATTCACTCCGGAGAAAAGCCATTTAAGTGTGATCAGTGCGATAAGAGTTTTTTTCTGAAAAAAGACCTAAAGGCCCACATGAAAACTCACACTAAAGAGAAGCCTTACTTG
>NW_015660611.1:0-1869 GCF_001515625.1 Sinocyclocheilus rhinocerous | reverse complement strand
TTGTATTTGATGGAATAACCAGTTAATAAGAATCAACAGTCTTAATTGATGCAGGTATGATGTTTTTAACCCTTACAAGTGTAAATTTGACAGAAAACCACATAAACAAAATGGACTAAACTCAATATAGCACATTGTTCAGCTCAACCTGGGAAATCTATCAAGATTACACAGGGAATGTAGATTGTTTCACATTTCTTACTTACACGTCACATTTTTAACAGTATGAATTTTTAACTCTGTTTACTCAACTAGAAATTACATCGACTGAATCGCAAATAAACTAATCTTTTTTAAAACTCGACAATCACTTTAACAGTACAAACATAATCTCTGAACATTTATGAACCTCTTAAGTTTCAATATTGATAGATATTAATCTATATAACCCATTTTACATACCTGTAGGAAATGATGAGATACATACAGATTAGAATCTGCAGCGTTCTGGCGCTTTCTTTAATGGCTTTGCCCTTTTGCCAGAACGTAAATGCCTCATCACTGCATCTTACAGAAGACACTTAAATTCATGTAACATTAGAACACATTTTTAAACAGTCTCTTAAAGAATAAAACTGAAGAAAAAGAGGGAAAAAAAGTTTTGGGGTGCCCATTATTACTCAATATTTTTATCTTTCACTCTCACATTTCCAGTCTGTCACATATGGTATGATCATCAAGAGATTATCTATCATTTTTGAGTAAAAAATATTGAGTTGTTTGTTTACTATGTGGTAATCACATCAGGTCTAACTGATTCAGAACCAGCTTGTCAGAACCTGGTCTGGGATGCAGTGACGACTTTTAAGGGAGAAACAATGTTCTTTAACGACAGGTAATACTTAAAAACAGACACCAGTCTTGTGTATTTTCTATACAGTAGAAACATAAAATATTTAAATTGAATATCTCTCTCTTCAGCTTTTTCTAATGCATAATTTCAGAGCTGAGACCCTCATTTCTGCATCAAGCCCCTGCCGTAGCGCCTGGTCATTAAATGCTAAAATAATGGAAACCTCGCAGCTTCCTCAGCCTAATTGCCTCCTTCTCTAGCACTGCATTCTCAAGACAATAATGATGTAGTGTGCCTGTAGCACGAGCCTTTCTATTAATAAGATTGTATTTCCAAGTGTGCTGGATGACGCCAACGTCTTTGGAGTTCAATGCGCAGTGTGTGTGCATGTGTGAGAACAAGAAGTGGCTGCCGTTTTCATGTTTACCGCACAACGCTTTAGTGCATATTCTGCTTGCCGTTCTTTACTGTAGCGGCCTAGGATTTCATCACGATCATCACGATCATCTTGATGCAGGAGGGCAATCAAAGAAGAAAAATTCTCATTAATAAAATGTTATGTCTGCTTGTTTACGCTGGTTGGGTTGTGGTGGTGGATTTAATGAAATTCACCCCCACTTTTTAATAGGAGGGGTTTAAGGAGAGCGGCGTGTGCATTTCAAAGCGAGATCAATACGTTTGAGTTATTTTCGTGGATGAGCAGTTTTTCTCTTTCCTCCAAGTGTGGCCATAATGAAGCTTTCTGTCTGCCTTTAAGCTTACATGCTAACACGATTAGCAACGTACAATCAGAAATAAAGGTTCCATTAGAACAGTGACATAGAAGAACCGTTTTTGGTTCCCCAAAGAACCTCTCAGTGATTCATTCTTAAAATAACCTTTTGTGGGAAGAACATTTTAATGATCTAAAGAACCCTTTTCCACTATAAAGAACCTTTTGTCCAATGGAAAGATATTTCACCCTTTTAAAAATAAAGGTTCTTTATTGACATTGATGGTTCCATGAAGAACCTTTAACATTCATGAAACCATTCCAATGCACAAAAGGCTCTTAACAGTGGAAAAGAGTTATTTAG
>NW_015660610.1:0-540 GCF_001515625.1 Sinocyclocheilus rhinocerous | reverse complement strand
CTGAGATTTAATTAAATCAATTTGTTTATTTACTTTCCCTTTTAGCTTCCTACAGCTATTAGGACCCCTTTTTTTTGTGTTTTGTTTGTTTTGTTTTACTTTGACCTTATTTTAGTTATTTTACCATTTGTTTTGTTTTACTTTTACCTTATTTTAGTTATTTTACCATCACCATCTTCGCTCTTTGTATAGGATTACAGTAGTTCTAGCAACTGTTGTTTCCTTAATGAGTTATACAGGTTATTAGTAGCCTAATCCCTGTTTCCTCTCTACTTCTCCCCACTCCTCAGTGCCAGGCCTAGTACATTGAAGGGCAGTTACTGTTCAACACAATGTAGGCCCAGATAGAACTAGGAACAATTTGCTTTGTTTCTTTTTCTTTTTCTTTTTCTTGCTTGACCTCGAGGTATTTGGTGTGTCCCTGCTAGCTTAGCTAACAGTCTAACACTAGGTTTATGAGTCTATTGCAGCGTCACACACAAGTGACACCTGCTAAGCCATATTTCTTAGCAAAAAAAAACTAAATAGGTAAAATCTTCC
>NW_015660609.1:0-883 GCF_001515625.1 Sinocyclocheilus rhinocerous | reverse complement strand
TTTTCTAAAGTGTTTTTGAAAAATTACATACCCTACCTTTAACTGTGGATATAATCCTAACATTTGGCAATGCCAATGTGTCACTGTACTTTTGAACATTAAAGATTAGTTCACCCAAAAATGAAAATTGGCATGATTTGCTCACCCTCAAGTTGTTCAAAAGCTGTATGAGTTTCTTTCTTCTGTTGAACAGAAAAGAAGACAAATGAGAAAAAGTTGACGGTAGCCATTGACTTTTATAGCATGGGAAAAAAAATGGAAGTCAATGGCTACCGTCAACTTTTTGGTTACCAACATTCTTCAAAATATCTTCTTTTGTACTCAACAGAACAAAGAAACTCGCCCAGGTTTGGAATTAAATTAGGGTGGGTAAATTATGACAGAATTATTTTTTTTTTTTGGGTGAGCTATCCCTTTAACAAGCTTCTTATTTTAAAGGTGACATATCATGACGTGGCAAAGGGATCTCATTATAATATTACCGCCCCTTAATCTGTAAGTTTCCACAGACGGCGCAGTCATTTTGATTTCGCAAGTGACAACGGTGTACCAGCTCTAATGCCATGGAGAAAGTTTGAGCAAAACATCAGCTCTAATGCCATGATGAAAGTTTGAGCAAAACCTGCTAACTGTTCTGTGTTTGGCTGCACAGACGAGCACAGAACACTATTTACAGTCCCAGCCTCAGAGGAGACAAGACAGCAGTGGATTTATTGATTTATTTACTGCATATTACGCTGCTGCCACACAGATCTAAAATAAACATGCGATTTATTTCCCAGCTGTTTACCTTCACAGACATAACCCACTGTTTTTGTAACAGACTTGTTACACTGTTGACTGTTTTTAACGTAAACTTGTGTGTGAATGAGAACTTAGTTTA
>NW_015660608.1:0-486 GCF_001515625.1 Sinocyclocheilus rhinocerous | reverse complement strand
ATAAGAAACGCTACATACATTGTGTAAATTAATTAGTCTTCACTGAGTTATTTATCAAGCAAAACGTCACCGGGCCCACTCATCGTTTTAATCATACGCTAGATTTAATGAACATGACCATTTCCTTGTATCGTGCATGCTGCATATTACTGATATTAACTACACTGTACAAAATTATAAACGCAACACTTTTTTTTGCCCCCATTTTTCATGAGCTGAGATGTACACAAAAGGCCAATTTCTCTCTAATATTGTTCACAAATCTGTCTAAATCTGTGTTAGTGAGCACTTCTCCTTTGCCGAGATAATCCATCCACCTCACAGGTGTGGCATATCAAGATGCTGATTAGACAGCATGATTATTGCACAGGTGTGCCTTAGGCTGGCCACAATAAAAGGCCACTCTAAAATGTACAGTTTTATCATGCAGCACAATGCCAGAGATGTCGAAAGTTTTGAGGGAGCGTGCAATTGGCATGCTGACTG
>NW_015660607.1:663-2968 GCF_001515625.1 Sinocyclocheilus rhinocerous | reverse complement strand
CCCGGCGCCGGAGTGAAGGACATCTGGGAAGATCGCCTCCTGGGTGCACCGGGCCTGTGCAGAGAAACACACGGATTAGAGGTGGTGGGAGCGTCAGCCCGGGATGTTTCCAGCGCGGCTCTCCGCTCTCTCAGCTGGGTCTGCTCTCTCAGCTGGGTCTGCCTCACCACCAGGTCGCGGATCTGCTTCTCCACGGCCTCCAGCTCTAGCTGCACCGAATGCAGCTTGAACGTGTCCTCGCCTGCACTCAAAGGTAGACACACATCCGTCATTAAAGCAAGTAACAGTGAGTAAAACAATGGTAATGTGTGTGAATAGAGTATTAGTAATGTAAGCGAGATTAGCGGCAACCACGCTGGCGATGCTAGCGGGCTATTAGCTAATAGCGGACTCGGGAAATCAAAATAAAACTAGTGATAACAAGGCGCTCTGATTGTTTTTGTTGTAGAATACGATAAGGGATATATTCACACGTTATAGAAATGAAAATGATGGTGTATAATATAGACAATAAATAGACAATAAAGAATTAACTTGACGGAGCTCAAACTCAAAACACACGGCAGCAACAAACAGGAAGTGACATCTACTCATTAGGTTTCCTATATGCTATGAGAGAGAAATGAAGTGTGTCAGCCTGAGCAACTCACAGCTGACAGTCTCCTTCTCAGATGTTTCTCGTAAGGAAATACACCCAGTGTTCAATTAGACTAACTGAAGTGTTTTCATGCAAAGAATAAATCTAAGACTGATAGTTGTTAGCTTTTTTATTATTTTATCCAAAGGTACAGCAGCTGGCAAACCATCAGGCAGTAAAGGCTTAGGAGTCTGTTTAAAGGGAATGATTGTGGTTGGGAGTTTGATCAAACTGTGGCAGCGATACAGCGAATGGTTGTGCTAAATCAAAGGCGGCGCCGTCTGCAGAGCCATTTAGAAACATTAGTCTCCTGGCTACCATGTCACTCTAAAAAAAATTGCCTGCCATGGCAGCAAATTGAGCAGCTTTTAGATCTTGTTGGTCCGACTTTGTTGAAACAAACTCAGAGCTACTGTACCTCCTCAGCCCCGAAACTCAGCTGCTGGCTGTTCTCTTTATCTCTTTCTCTGTTTTTTCTACACCATAGTAGCTGTTGATTGTATGTTTCGCATGTTGGGCTTTTATTGAGTAGCTCATCCGATAACAGAAGTTAGTGATTTACACCAATAATGTGATGCGGCTGCTGGTTGTAATGAAGACACTATGGAAAATATATTATGATAACATAAATGACCTTTTCAAAGACCAGTGAAGGTGTACTGCCAGTTAGTTATATGCATGATACGTATGGCCATGAGGTTGTGGGTTCACACACTCATTTCCAAATGATATAAAATATCCAAAATTTTGATTTTTATAAGATCCCACGAGTCCTGATAAATGCAATTTAAACTATTTCTAAAGTGCTTCTTGTTGGAAAGCACTCTTACCAGAATATTTTTCTGTTGGACTTGTGTAGGCCTATATTATTATTATTATTATTATTAATGTTGTTATTTTTGTTAAAATCTGTTAAATTATTGAGCAGTGTCTCGTGTAGGTTTTTTTCCTTGTATTTTATGTGGTGGCCACTGGGAGGTGCTCTGGGCATATATTTTTCTTTCTTGGTTTTCTTCCCTGTCGTGATGTATGTTGCAAAGCAAAAGTAAAAGTTTCATGCAAGTTCATTGTGTTCTAGCAGGGAAGAGTTCCATGTCTTTATTTAAAATCAACACTTCTTTTATAAAGATCTGTGGGCCAATCAGTCAGGGTCTGATCAATGCTGACTGGGTCACCTGGGTGAGGGTGTATGATGTTTAAAGACTCGAAACACCCAATGACCTCAGGAACATCACTGAGGATGTGTCCCAGGGCATGCTTTGATATATTTTGAACACATTTTCATTTTCAATTCAAATATCACAGTTGTTTGCAGTGATGTTCTAAAATGAGAACATTTTAGAACATTTAGAAAATATTTTTTTTTATTTGAAACCTTTTTTGGTAACGCTTTAGATTACAACCCGCAAAGAACTACGTAAGTATACTGAATTTACGGTGTACGTTTCTGTAATTATAGTGTACCTATTCAGTACCTCCGTGTAGGTATAGGCCAGGGGAATAATATGCAACGTTTGCGGAATAAAGGGGTAACAACCTGTAAAATTACACATCATTTCTACTGTAAGTATTTTGAAACTAAGAGGTGCTTATTCTAATATTACGTGGTATGTATGGCCTAAACAACAATCTTATGTTTGGGAATGATTTAGAAAGACGATATATACT
>NW_015660607.1:0-435 GCF_001515625.1 Sinocyclocheilus rhinocerous | reverse complement strand
GAACAACAAAACTGGACATCTAGTGAAATGAGTTAATGAGTTTCTGCTATGATTTATAATTCACGAGTCTACTTACCTTATGAAAGCTTATTCGTCGATTTCAGCAACTTCTCAACACCACAATCAAGGTTCAATGCAGCTTAAAACAAGCTTACCTTTCAGCTTACCAAAAAATACATGGTACAACATTTGTATTTCAGTGGATGTATACTGTGGTGTTTTTATAGCAAAAAAAATGTAGAGGGTTTAATTTGGCCATCGAACAATTAAATTAAAACTAGTGCAATATTATTCTCTGTAATTACTGTGCAAATATACACTTGTTCTGTGTTTAAGTCCAACTTGTTCCCCCCCTGTTCCATGTAGTTACAGAGAAAGTACGTTTGCGGTCTGTAAATTAAAGTGTTTTTTTGTTTCCCCCCCCTGTTCCATGCA
>NW_015660606.1:1202-1550 GCF_001515625.1 Sinocyclocheilus rhinocerous | reverse complement strand
TTCCTTTAGCCTGAGGCTTATTCATTTCACTTTTGGTGTGAAAGGCCCTTTACAGTTTCCAAAAATAACTAATGCATCAATGTATTACTTTCAATAAAGAGTAATTAAATAATACAATTAGTTAATTTTTATGGAGTAACACAATATTGTAATGCATTACTTTTAAAAGTAACTTTCCCCAACACTGATGATTACATTTACTTTTTTTTAATTCACATTTTATTTGTGAAACGTACTGTATTACAGAATCAATACAGAATCTGCTTATTTTATATTTTTATTTTGTATTATTTTATTATTCAATGATAAAATTATATATTCAACCATCGGCAATCCAAAAAAAAAAAA
>NW_015660606.1:270-1145 GCF_001515625.1 Sinocyclocheilus rhinocerous | reverse complement strand
ATATATATATATGTATGTATATAATCAAGCAGTCAAAAAAATTATATATATATATCTCAGTCAACCACTACTAATATACTACAATTAACATAGTAAATACCAATTCTGTAATTTTGTATTCAGATAGAGGAGACAATATTGCTGTTGCCTACACTTGAGAACTGCTTTGATTTGTTCATATTTATTTTATTTTTATTTTTTTGTAAAGATCATTAGACGTCCTATGAAAAGCACATGGTGCAGTCAGTGGCGTAACTTAGTAACGACGGGCCCCAGTGCAGGCTATTACGGCGGGCCCCCTGGGGTGTATGGTTATGAAGCACATACAAACACACAGCGCTCGTGTCTAGAAGGGAACCCATATATGCAAATTTGTGCCTAACCTACTTAATTTAGACCAACTAAAATCAGTATCTTGCAAATTTGTGCATAACCTACTTAATTTAGACCAACTAAAATCAGTATCTTATCAGTTTCTTATATTAAATTGAACCTCGAAACTCAAATTGAAACTCTTTGCGTGCGTCTTTCTCTAACACACACGGCTGTGCGTGCGCCTGGCCGCAGCAGCCAGAAGTAGCCTACCAAATTAATCGTGTTGAATTTTACAGTCATCAGCATGTGTTACCTATTGTATTTGCAAAGCACAGAAGGCAAGGTTATCAGACCGCAAACTTTTCATTTTTATTTTTTATTTTTAGCAGAGTAACCCAGTAATCGCGGCAACCGCATTCCTCTCCGAAAAGCAAGAGACTAAGAAAGAGGTCTAAAAATGATCAACACCATGTCCCGAATCATGGCCAACTTTAGCGGCAACAACCACACACAAATGTAATACCCACAAGCACATACACACAGTGGCGCCTGCAGGTGTA
>NW_015660606.1:0-150 GCF_001515625.1 Sinocyclocheilus rhinocerous | reverse complement strand
GGCCTGTGTGTCCCGTATTTCTGTCGACTGAACCAGCCATGCCATTAATTATGAATTTATCAGTATTTTGCATGCCAAAGTCAATTTCTGCGTATAAACATTAGCCTACGCCAAATAGAAGCAGAAAATCGTGCTATACGCACTTTCATG
>NW_015660605.1:828-1061 GCF_001515625.1 Sinocyclocheilus rhinocerous | reverse complement strand
TTTTTACGTGTTGCGTTGCATCGCGCCATGTAAACATAAAACCATTTTTGCATTTGTGATCGGAGAAATGACAAAAAGCAAGCGCTCCTCTACACTGCTCAAAACTCGCGTTTGAATCATCAGTGGCAAATCCTTTAAATATGAAAAATGTACTTAACAGTCTGTGAGTCAGAACAGCCGGCATTGTAGTCTAATCTCCCAGGAAACAGTCCTCCATAAAATGCACTGCACAC
>NW_015660605.1:0-222 GCF_001515625.1 Sinocyclocheilus rhinocerous | reverse complement strand
TAGAACGAGCCGTTTTAGGTAGGCGTGGTTAACTTTTATAAAGAATATCTTATTTGAGACTTTAGTCTTTGCAACTTTACAGATATTCTTTATGCACCAAGAGCTTGTAACACTCCAAAGAGAAAGGAAATATTTAAATCGCATCATATGACCCCTTTAAGATAAATTTAAGATCAACTAAGGCCACGTTCACACAGCAGCAGAATACGGTTGTCAGTCCTG
>NW_015660604.1:430-554 GCF_001515625.1 Sinocyclocheilus rhinocerous | reverse complement strand
ATAAAGCTTTTATTCAAGAGTCACATTTAAGTATTGTGATATATCGTTGGAACACAAATGATCTGTTTTCTCTCGTCTCAGAACAGTATATGTCTGCTGTGCATCTGCTATTGTAACACGGTAA
>NW_015660604.1:0-286 GCF_001515625.1 Sinocyclocheilus rhinocerous | reverse complement strand
CATATGATACCCCTAAACCACACAAATATGATGACTTCATGTTGAATGTCAACTCCGTCATTGGCCAATCTTGAAACCTTTTACGAAACACGTGTCCTTGAAAAACAAAAAAAACTTGCTTTGATATGAGATATTATTAAGTCTTGTTTTTAAAAAAACAAGCTCTTTTTATCATTAAAAACATTTTCATCCATTTTATAGCATATGAATGATTGAATTGTATCTCTGTTGTTTCAAGGGAAAAAGCATGAACTGTTTATGAATTCCATTTTACAGATTAGACAAT
>NW_015660603.1:262-2973 GCF_001515625.1 Sinocyclocheilus rhinocerous | reverse complement strand
CTCGGAGAGCTTTATTTTCCCTCAATAAGTTTTGTCAGTTGTTTTCTTTATTGGTCCAATTCTTGTTTCTTGGATTGCATTGGTTAGTCACTCAATTAATTCTCTTGTGCTTCGTTCCCCCTTCTGATTTATGTTGTATTGATAAGGAGTTATCACAAAGTAACTCTGTTTAGTTGTGCTATCTCACAATAAGTATTTAGTAAATGTAAGTTAAAGTGTCGCTGATTTAACAGATTAAAACTTGGAGTGGCGATGAGGTCTTAAAATGTATGGAAGGAGTCTTAAAGGTCTTAAAATGTATTAATTTTAACTCCATGATTCCTGTATAGGCCTATACCCTGTTAGTGTCATATCCATATAAATCATTATTATGGTTTCTATGGCTAGGACCTGCAGTTTCTAAAAAGATTTAAGTTTACTTCTAGACTAAAAACAGTTAAAGTTAGCAGGTGCATAAGACAGCGCTACGTCCCACTTCAAAACACACAATATTTTTACATTTTTGTGAATAATTACCTGTCAGGGTCTTTGGGAAAACGATGAAAGGCAAGATTTTTACTGTCACACTGATAGTTTTTGCAGTGGATTGCCCAACATTGCGTTCTTTTATTCCACTTTGACCTCTTTCGTCGTTATTCTGTCTGTTTCTGTGTATCTGTGCTGTTGTCCAGTTGGTGTTTTTACCCCAAAATGGCAGCTGCGCTACCGAAGCGCCACCTACAGGGCTCCAGACTCATTCTTCCCACTGGTCGCTCTTTTGCGACTAACTTTCTCAGTTGGTCGCACGAGCACATGATTTGGTCCATGATTTTTGCTACTACATGGGATTAATCAATGCATGCTGATGAACTTTTATCATATATATTAGTTATATATAACATTATAGTTGTATGGAAACGAAAGAGGTTAACATTCAACCTGTTCTTTTTCATTAGTAGTATTATTTGTGATTTGAATTTTGTGAACGGGAATTCCTCTTTTGCTATGTTATAAGCCGGCTTCGGATGCTTTCACTTTCGAATATGCGATCTTGTTGTCACGTTTTACAAGAAAAGATAATTGTCTGTTTTGCTTACATCTATACCTTTCGCTTTTTAAGACTAAAACAAAAGATGGATTCATTGTTGTTCTTAATTAAAAAGCACAACAACGATAAAACAGTAAGATACAATGACAAACTAGCTTACAAAACGTTTATTAATAAAACTGAATAAGATGTGGCATGGCATACACCACATGCTGTATTATATGCAGACTAAAAAATTACAGAACGTTTAGCAAACACTGAGGAATCAAATAAATAAAAAATAAAAGAGAGCCTCCATAGCATAACGTGAATAGATCTTTTGTGAATAGATCATAAAGATCTTTTACTTTACTTTAGCATGAAAACCATCCATCGTTTCCTCAATATACGCGTCATTTTTGCTGCGCGCTCCTGCTGACGCGGCGAGTATAAACCAGGCTCTACACTCAAAACTCTGCGCAGTTCAAACGAGTAGCGCGGTTTCGTTATGCTTTCAGTTTCGTTTGCCGTTTGATGTTTCTCATATGCAACAGAAATGGCAGCGCTTATAAGTTAAACAACGCGGCGCGACCGCTTACAAAATTTAGTCGCACAGGCAGAAAAAATGGTCGCAGTCTGGAGCCCTGACCAAGTGGCTGTTACCAAAAAAGCATCAGAGTTTCGCCTCTTGGTCTTCTATACTCTTTGATATTAGGGTTTTCTGAGTTCTATTCCTTCTGTGATGCACATGTGGAGTTTCTGCGCGAGGGTGCCCTCTGGCACCGGTATCGTAAAAAACCTAAATGATACCCAACCCTAATCGTAATAATAGATAGCATTTTTGACTGATGATATTTTGTTTTCTTTTTACATTAAATATTACATATACGTATTAGGGATGTGCATCTCATGACTCAGGCCGATACGATACACATCTCGATGCATAGCCAACGATACGATACATATGAAGCAGCTCCCCTGTTACGATGCAGTGTGATCCGATTTCGATTCGATTCAACACAATGCGATTCGATGCAATACGATGCAATGGAGAAAATGATCACTTTTAATGCATCGAGGCCTGTTTCATAAAACAAGTTAACCAAATAAGCCAGGCTTATTTCAGTTAGTCTGACTCATTGTCAAATGATTTGGTTCCATAAAGCAAATTTAACATAGGCCTAGATCAAGCTTAGTCACTGTGACAGCTTATGCTGGGAAACTAACCAGGTCTAAAGCAGGCTAACTATCAGGCCAAGTTAAGCTCCTCTACTGACCAACAGGAAGACAATGATATTACCACTGTCTCGCATACCATTATGTTTTAACTGACTTTTGACCTTTTCTTTTTTTATTATTTTTTATTTTTTTTTTACAGTTTCTAGCCATGCAGCCTTTCTCTCTGGTTTTATTACAGCTGTATCTTTTATAGTTTGCAGAACGGATAGCAGAACATTACAACATTACAATCTAAATAGCTCTTTAAAGCATTTAAATAACTAAATTAAAAGTTAAAATCACTGAATTAAAAATGTAAATAATAAAGAAAATGACTACATTTTAACTGCTGTAAGAAACACACATTAACTCATTTGAGCTTATAGTGATTAGTACTGTACTAGCTTACATTTGATTTACCTATTCTGCTATCATAAAAATACACTTTTTATATGTAGGTTTAAAATTCTACAAAAGACACATTTAA
>NW_015660603.1:0-218 GCF_001515625.1 Sinocyclocheilus rhinocerous | reverse complement strand
AATTATTGCGCTCCGATTCGATTGCGCTCTGTCTGTTTAGCGTGCATGCGCGCATCAGCGCTCGTTGCTCTCGAGTGCCTCGCCCACTCCTGACAGCAAAATGGATATGTTTGCATGACTTTCTAACATTTACAGATGAAAAATGTAGGCTACCTGTGACATGTCAGTTATACACTGAGGAAAACACAACAGCACAGATATATTCGCTGTTTGTCATG
>NW_015660602.1:770-1025 GCF_001515625.1 Sinocyclocheilus rhinocerous | reverse complement strand
GTCGGGCCATCCCTGTAGTGCCAATCTGGGTGTTGGAGATAATAATACGAGGTTATTCACTGCAATACCCCGCGATTCAGCTGTGTGGTTCCCACCTCAGCTTAGAGCAAAGACGCACACGTCCTGCGCTCAGAGGTGATGAATTTGCTGGCGATAGGAGCCGTAGAAACTGTTCTCCCAGCTCAGAGCGAGTCAGGCTTCCACAGCCGCTACTTCCTCATCCCCAAAAAGGATGGTGTCCTCCGGCCCATCCTC
>NW_015660602.1:0-228 GCF_001515625.1 Sinocyclocheilus rhinocerous | reverse complement strand
CGGGTTCCATCCCATGCGTGGCGTCACGGACGCCTGCAGATCAGGGTGAGTCAGGCCCGTGTAACAGCCCTGGCCCCCTGGAAGAACTCCCGCTGGATGGAACAGGGCGTAACCATGGGGATGGTTTGCAGAAGGACAGTTGTGACGACAGACGCCTCCAAGGTTGGGTGGCTCAGGTTGGGTGGCGCTGTGCGAGGGCATACCGACTTTCGGCCACTGGTCGAAGGC
>NW_015660601.1:0-1047 GCF_001515625.1 Sinocyclocheilus rhinocerous | reverse complement strand
GTAACAGTTTCTCCTTGTTTGATGGATTTTATTTCTGGATTCTGAATCAATGTCATTTGTCCCCAGATCTCTGAAATAAGACATTTTAGATGTTTAGTGAACATTTTGATAAAATATTATCATTCTAATGATATTTATTATAAAATATTTACCCTGAATGCAGAGCGTCAGTGTCCAGATGAGGATGATGATGTTGTTCATTGTTGTTGTTGTGTCTTGTGTGATGATGAAGATTGTGTTCTGTTCTGCTCTCAGTCATGAAGTGTTAAACTCACAGCACTATAAACACTCTCAGAGCACTGAAGCATGTGCTGACAATGCAAAGTGACTCTCTATCATTTGCCTGTAGATCATTATCAATGATGTTTCCAAAGCAATTACTTTTATAAAAATGCTTCTTTTTTTTCCAGCAAATGTTTTTAATCTTTTGTTTGCAAACTTGTGTATTGACAGAATCATCATCCTCCACACTGCTTGTCTTATGAAGGGCATACATTGTCTCTTTTTTGCATCTTATATTGTGTTTTTTATTTGTTATATGCAGGACTGGCACAAGCTCAACTGCCGCTTTACACAAAACACTGTCGTGCCACCACCATTTTACACTCACAATTTTTTTAAAGATGCACGTGAAAGACTGGAGGTTTTGTTTAGTGAAAAAAATCACACTAAAATAAAAGCTTAAACAAGCACGTTTTCTGTTTTTTTCTCTTATTTATCTGCAATGGAAAAAAAATGCGCAACTACTAGTACAGCTGCAAATGCAAATTATGTATTATATTATCAGCCCTTGTTCAAGAATTAAAGCACTGAGCGTGCTCTAGCTTTGATTCACATTTTCACATATTTTTAGTCCAGTTCATTGCTTTGGTTGATCACTATGTCAAGGTTTTATACAAATTCCAAATTATACTGTATATAGCCAAAAAGTGCTCCCTTAAAATCAACCACAAAATTGTATTATAAGCAATGAAGCTCTCTACACTACACAATGAATATTTCATTTACATAATGTCTACACTTTGTTATAATAAGATGATTCTCCAG
>NW_015660600.1:654-1023 GCF_001515625.1 Sinocyclocheilus rhinocerous | reverse complement strand
TTTATTAGCCCCCAAAGTCATAGACACGTGAATGAGACTTGTATATCAAATAGATCTTCAGCTCGCTATCTTTGTAGGAAAACTTTGAACTTTTGATGTACTGACTGGTAAACAGCATGGCTTCAGTGATATTTTTTATGCTAGTTTCTTGCATGAATTCCTCACTCTTAACTTGCCTAGAAATTTTTCAGAATAATTAACTTTTATTTGCAACTTTCCTTTTTCTTTTGTAACATTGTTTTGATGCATGACTCACATTTAGTAAACTTACATTTCACATTGAGACACCCTCACATTGTCCTTTTAAAATTTGTTGGTGCAATGCCGATTTTATTGCAACCATAATGAAGCTGACATCCTAAATTATTG
>NW_015660600.1:0-146 GCF_001515625.1 Sinocyclocheilus rhinocerous | reverse complement strand
TGGGAAAACATGCTTCTTTTATGAATATTATTCAATATTTTAATTTGAATGTCGGATTGAAATGAACGCTGTAATAACAGGCTACTCTAATAAGAGTAGCCTAGTTAATCGTTAGCATAAGCGCAGCTAACGCTAATATAATGAGC
>NW_015660599.1:47485-70658 GCF_001515625.1 Sinocyclocheilus rhinocerous | reverse complement strand
TATCGTGACTTTGCTGGTGATACACAGCCCTAATATATATATACAAGTCCCTAGCCCATGGATATCTATGACGGAATATAGATCGCTGCTGATTTTTGTTCTTAAAACATTGTTAACAACATCTCTATAAATTGTCGCGGACAATATGTTCATGTTAAGCATCAAATTAATGACCTTTAATGTAGTTAACAATATTGTTCTCACCGTTACTTCTAAACAGTTATCCCGCACGGAGCGATTTACGGGCGTCCGCGCACGCTATATCAAGCTGTTTACGTTTTGTGAACCGTCAGTTTCAGCGATATATCCATTCCTGTTCACGCGTTTACGCGATTATGCGTTCCGAATATGTATCATGATTATAACAAATACCATCAAACAAACAAAGTCCGCTATTTCTGTACGACTATAACAGCACCGGCTGACCGGTCCGTAAGAACCATAGACTGTATAAAAACATGGACGTAGTGTCCGTGACGTCACCCGTAGGGTTCCGAAGAGAGTTTTTGAAGCTCAAAAGTTGGCGGAGGCGGCCGTCGCCATCTTGTCAGTGCGTCACAGCACGTCACCGGATTGGCTCCCTTTTGCAGCCAGCCTCTAGCGGCCAGTCGATGAATTACAGTTTAAGTCACTTCCTTGTTGGCTTCACGAGAGAGAGCGGGAGGTTGCCGCTTGGTAAGAACAAGCGTTTCAAAGAGGCCACGCCCATTCGTACGCACAAGGGCTGCGTTCCATTCGCTCTGGTCTCTACTGTAACTGTCTTCAGCTCGCTTGTTGTTCATTTATCAAGTGTCTAAATTGCTTCTCATCTCAGAATGATTTCAGAGTTTCTCTAAAAGCTTTATATTGCAGGAACAGATCACCTGCTATGACTATGTGTAGAAAAGTGTTAACTCTGATATTTTCATATGATTAATATACGCACTCAATAAATACAAACATATTCATCGATATTGAATATCTGTGTCAGGAACAGGAAACACTGCTGTAATCACATCAAATGTTTATTATAGAATAGAATAAAACAAAATAGAACATTAAGAGTGGATATGAACATCAAACAAAGATTCAAACTAAGATTCAAAATAACAAAGTTCAAAGTTCAGTATTTGAGGAAGACATAGAAAGATTTTAAAAATCAGCAATCAAACATCCTGTTCAGCTCTCCTGGATCTGATGTCATAAACCAGAACAACAACAGCAGCGGCGGCAGCCACGCCCACCAGAGCAGTGACGACCAATCGGATCACAGCTTCAGTAGAACCACAACCGCAGACAGAGTCTGAGGAATAAAAACATCAAACTGATCAGCTCAGTCAATAATGTTAACTATCGGTTGCTGTTTTATTTGTCATAAGTTTAAAGTAGCTCTAAGTATCATTTCAATTGCAATCATGGTAATATTCCCAGATTGCACAGGTACGTCTACAAGAGGTCTGTTAAAGATCGCTTCATCTGGAAAGCATCTGCTGTGTACAAACATCTGATAGACGTCTTTAAGATGTCAGTTTTACATCATAAACATCTTATCCTGATAGCACACGTACATCACAGCGACGCTATTTGCATTACATCTGCAAGACGTGTTTTTTAGAGTGTTTGCTCATCTGCAATACGTCTATAGGACGTTTCCCATCAGATGTTAAATAGATGTTTATAAGATGTTTATGATGTAAAACTGACATCTTAAAGACGTCTATCAGATGTTTGTACACAGCAGATGTTTTCCAGAGGAAGCGATCTTTAACAGACATTTTGCAGAATTATAATTTTGCAAAATTATAATATCCAAACAAAAACTAATTTACTGATGCAGGAACTGAAGACATCATCACACACAGAAAACACTTTTACTGCAGATGAGAATCACGTCGCAGCTGGGCCGTTCACAAAGAACGAGTTTTTCCATTACAATGCGCTACTTTTCCATAGTTTTTCTATTTAAACGCGCTAGACGGACGTGTATGAATGCCAACTTTTACACGCATCGCCGCTCATTAATGCCAGTTCCAAAACAGTGGACCAATCAGAAGACCCCGGAGGCAGGGCATGCGTTGCAAGCTTTTGTTTACAGTAGGAAGTTGGCATGGCAACTGTAATGATAATGATACTTTTAAAGGCCAGTATCGTCGATATCGATACCGATACAATACTTCTAAACTGAACTTTTAAATGATGAAATATATGAGGGGGCAGTCGTGGCCCCATACATGGCCACATGTCACATCCTTTCCTCTCCTTTCCTTTTTTAAATTATTAAATTACTAAGAGTAAAATGGGTAATGATACCCACTTAACTTTATATTTGAAATGCATTACATTCAATATGCTTTAATTGCAACTTATTGAGCTTTGTAAAAATCGACGCGTTACAGAAAGGCGGGGCATAGAGGAGAAACAATAATATACAGTATGTGGAAAATAATGTGTTTTTTTAACCTTAAACCGCATAAACACATTGCATTACACCAAATACACAACATAATGTTCTTTTTAGCAACATCATATGACCCCTTTAACGTTCAGTTTAAATAAATGTAATTGCACTAACTATGTAGGCTACAATTTCAATTTGTTTATTGTGAAATAATTCAAACATATATGTTTTTTCTGTCCTCTGATAAACATTGTTCTGGGCTGCCGTTCCCAAAAGCATCAATGGTTTCTTATGACACTTTTGGGAAACGCAGCACTGTTTGAATGCACTGTCAGCAGTGAGCGAACGCTCTGTGATTGATTAGTTCTGTCTTGCATCATTTGCATGTGTTCAGATGAACAGAAAAATAGTTCTATCCTACTCAATTATTCGCTAACATATGTTATCCGTCCAATTCAATGCATATTGTACGCATTATATTTTTTGTTAAATAAACAAAATCACTGGTAAAAAAACACCTTAGTATCAATATTTTTTTATTTGAGTATCGATACTTTCGATACTCGCATCAGTATCGATATATCGATACTTCAGGATCGATACGCCCATCCCTACTGTTGTTTCCATTATTGTATCAAGTCTCAAAAGCGTGTCTCGAGACCCTTGTGTTCTGCGCTGCGCTTTAAAAAAAAAAAACATTCCTGAGCACTGCGTCCCCCTGTTTTTAGACGCAAAGACATGTTCTGTGTGAACAGCCCCTAATGCTGTTTTTGAGCTTCGGTATTTTTACATAAGGAGCTAACAAACACTGAATCGGAAGAAAGAACTGTAGTCATAAAAACACATTTCAAACTCACCAACCAGACGCCACAAACACAAACAGAACCAAAATCTGTCAAACATCTTCAACGGGTTTAGTCCACAAATATGAAGAGACAAACAGTAATAAAACAGTTTCAGTAATAAAATGACAGATGCGTTGATGTGAGGCTGCTCTGTAGTAAAGTGATGTGAAACTCATCTTGGCTAAACTAACTGCCTGTTTATTCTGTGTTGATGAGTGTGACCGTTTACCTATTTTTTGCTCATTTCACAACATGCAAACTTGCTTTGAGCTCCAGTACGCTTCAACTTCCTGCAGATCTGTTCAATGGCCTCGTTTTCAACAGAAATAAACTGACCCATAACATGATTACTGAATAGAGAAGTTAAAAGTGTCTGAAAGCAGCCGTTTCATCATGAGATCCTGAGAGTGTTTGGCTCTGCTCTGTCCTGTAACTGTCTTCAGCTCGCTTGTTGTTCATTTCTTATCAAATGTCTCAAATGTTTCTCCTCTCAGTCTGATTTCAGTTTCTCTAATGTCTTTGTGTTGCAGGAACAAATCACCTGCTTGAACTGTGTGTAGAAAAGTGTTCTCATATTATTTTATATGAACATCAAACACCTTAATGTTGAGATTCAAACTAAATTAAGATTTAAACTAACAAACAGAGTTCAGTATTTAAGGAAGAGAAATATAGAAAGACTTTAAAAACCAGCAATCAAACATCCTGTTCATCTCTCCTGGATCTGATGTCATAAACCAGAACAACAACAGCAGCGGCGGCAGCCACCCCACCAGAGCAGTGACGACCAATCGGATCACAGCTTCAGTAGAACCACAACCGCGGAGAGGGTCTGAGGAATAAAAACATCAAACATGAGTTCAGTTCAGATCAGTCAGTAACGCTAAATATCGGTTACAGCTGTTTTATTTGTCATAGGATTAAAGTAGCTGAATTAAGTAAACTGTAGTAACATTTCAATGTATCATTTCAATTTCAATCATGGCAAATAGCTCATTATTACATTCCAGATTTATTTTAAACTTTTTTTATCCGATTTTTTTGAAAAATGGTGTAATTTTGATCACTCTTGGTTCCTGCACGTCAAGGTTTCTTTAAATTTAAAAAGTTTTGAAAAAGAGGAACTTCTACTCAGACAGCACACATATGTCTGCAAGATGTCTGTTAAAGATCGCTTCATCTGGAAAGCATCTGCTGTGTACAAACATCTGATAGACATCTCTAAGATATCTAAGATGTGATATACAGCATGTCTATGGATGACACTGAATATTAGGAAATACTTGAATGAAGCGATTGACCAATCAGAATCGAGATTTCCTCAAAGCGGTGTAATAAACGCTAATATCAGCGCTGCTGTACCTGAACATGTGTGACAGAGTTGAGTGATGTCCAGATGTTGAGTCTGGTTGCTGATAGGATTGTTGAGCACACAGCTGTAGGTGTTTTTATCCTGATATTCCACCTCCAGAGGAAGAGAGAGACTGATGCTGAGATCAGACGCACTGATGCTGGACAATAAACTGTTTCCTTTGTACCAGGAGAGAGTCACGTGACCCACATTTAACACTGAACACAACAGTGAACATGATGATGATGAAGAAAAGATTCTGCTGAAGACAGGAACAGGCAGACGAGCTGGAAACATGAGAGAATAAGTCAGTGAGTGTTTAATGTAGATTCTGTTAGTCTTCATTTTAATTATTTTCTCAAACCCTCAAAAATCTGAAATGGGCCACAGCATTGACCTGAGCTAATACGCTCATTCATTGAGGACATGCATTTATTGCATGGATGGAGCAAGAAAGAACATAGGCCTAATGTATTTGATAAAGTACATATACACAGCTCAGTTGAATGAGGAAGTTTGTCCTTTTTAACTGAATGTACAAAGCCAAATCTTTGCAAAATTAACTACAACATTAAGGACAGAAACCGTCTCTATCTGTCTCTACAGTGTCTCGTTCCCTACTCAGGGAACCATGGTTACATAAGTAACCAGAGACGTTACCTTTCAAGGGAACTTCGAACTGCGTCCTCTAGGGGATGCTATGGGGAATGGTATACCCACTGAGGGGAGTGCATGCCAGAAAACCACAGCGAGCACTAAGTACCAACTCTACCATAGCCATGGGAGTTGCCCCTGGGACGTTAGACGGCTGTCAGTGACATTATCCCCTACGGCCAAAGGCCTAGGCTACATACCCCAAAAACTTACCTGTTAGGGCCAGAACTCCTGGGCCCGGGGTAGAGCTCAAGGCTTGGAATCAGGAATAGATTCCTTTAAGGGGATACGACCAAGTGCCTAGAATCATACTAGGTCTTGGCCTGTCACCCAGGGGGCTACCGCTTGCTCTGCATGAGCTTGCTGAAGGAACTGTCTCAACAGACCCCTAGTAGCAACACCCTGTTAAAGTAGGTATCCTGAGAATACAAGGTGGAACTCTTAACCAACTTAAGAAAGGGCACAAAGTTGCCGCGCGTAGCCCTTACCATACAGGATTTTAGAAAGAACGCAAAAAGCTTAATGTGCGAACTTACCACAGTGTGGATTTTAGAAAGTGTACAAAGACTAACGTGCACACTTACCATAACATGGATTTAAAAACCGTTCTAAGGGGCCCTCGTGGTACTCTGAAAGAGCAGCCCATAGATGGAAATGGTGCATCCCAAGAACAATATGTTTGAGAAGTCATCAACACGATCTATGGTATAATGCTGGAATGGCTAGCAGTATGTTACCTAGCTGAGGGAGCATAATACCCAGCTCTAAAATGAGAGGGAGTCTCGGACCTACTGCATGTCCCAATACTGGAACTGCCAGCAGTAAGGGTAGCGTGCTCATAGGCAACCCTCTGATAGAGGGGAGCACTGCTAAACACCACCACGAGAACAGCCCATAGAGCGGGGAATTCAACTCCTCCGAAGGGGAGAAAACTCGAACGCTCGGAAGAAAGCACCATGCTCACAAATAACCCTCAACAGTGAGGGGAGTGATGCTTTAAAAGTGTGTCAACAGAGACACACTAGTTTAGTGGAGCCCAAGGCGAGTACCGGGGTCTAATGGCGCTTTTCCACTGCATGGTACGGCTGTCCTCAGCCACTCAATCGGGAGCGGCAGGCTCAAAGACAACCCTCTGAGGTGAGGGGAGCACTGCCTGTCTTGACTCGAATAGACGCAGCTTATCAGGGAAGCAGCAAGCGGCCTAATTACCTGATGTCACTGCCACGGAGCGACTCATAGCTAACCCTCACAAAGAGGGGAGCACTTCTTAGCTCGACCAGAAGGGGGCGGGGCGCTAGATTAAAAGGGGTAACCCAGCAGCCCAATAAGAGACAGTTCACTGGTGCAGCTGGACACGGTCTCATGCTCTCTATCTCGATAGAGAGTGTGGGTCCCGTATAACCAGACCCGATAGAATCTGAAGAAATAGCGGGACCCAATAACCATTCATGCGTATAGAGCTTACTGCTCCTCAGACTAGAAGCACAAAGGAGGGATTTCCACAGAAACACAAATCCCTCTTACCTCAGGGAACGCAGTGTAATCCAGCCCGCAACGCGCAGCATGCATTCAGCTCCCACGGGGGCTAAATACACTCTGCCCAACCGCTAGATTACCTCGGAAATCAAGCGTGAACGAAAACTGCTGGCGCGAATGCATCGCTATTCCCTCGAGAGGCGAACGCACTCATGCAACCACTATCTACAAACTCGGGTAAATGGTGAAATACTCACATCCCCCTCAGTAGTCCCGCGAATGCATCACAATGAGCACAGGCCGTCAATGAGCACAAGCTGCCTCCTCGTGAAACGATCGCGTTCAATTCATGCTTATCCCTCACAAGAAATAAGCAATGAATGCAGAGCGCATCCAACTCCCTCGAGAGCTGAACGCGCTTGCTCTTCACCACACACACACAGCACACGAGCCATGTGAAACTGCTGGTATACAGAGTAAAGCCTCTGGCGAGAAACATGCACTCCTTGTCATGTTTAGCTTAACGCTAACATAAACAAACGGTCAGTTTGAAGACGAAGAAGAGGATGACGTGTTCTCCCGGCGCCTATTTATACTATAGTCGCACCGGTAGTGACGTCATGGGCTGTCGCCACCCAATGTTATTGTCATTTTTAGATATATGCTTCAGACACCGGTCACACTGAAGGTGCTCCCCATAGCGACCCCTAGAGGACGCAGTTTGAAGTTCCCTTGAAAGGGAATCTGAAATAAGAGCGCACGGTTTATCTGTCAATCAGATGCACATGAGACGAAAAGGGTCGGCTGAAGACCTATCGTCATGCAGAGGTGTGCTATAAAACGTTCAGTATAAATAAATACAGTGGATGCAGTGAAGGCACCATCAGCCAGAAAAAGATAACAAACATGTCAGGGATGAAAAGTTAGATAAGCATCAGTTGGGATGAAATTCTAGGGTAGTCCATCACACACAGTGTGGGAGAGGAAAATGTCATTCAGTAATGAGCAAATGAAATACTATTTTAAAAAGGCAAAACATTTACGTGCATCAATAAATGAGCCTGTGATAATAAATGACTAGGTTGTTTAATTATTTGTGTATAATTATTATGAAGACTAGCAGCACAAACTGCAGTGTAATTGTGACTCACTATAGACAGTAACATTGAATCTGTCTGTCTTAGGTAGTTTCGCGCCTTTGATTGTTACTTGATAAAGTCCAGAGTCTGTGGTTCTGATGTTTGTGATGGTCAGAGTTCCAGTCTGATTATCCAGCTCCAGTCTGTCTCTGAATCTCTCATCAGGACCATCATCATATGTGTAGAAGAATCCATTCTCTTCAAAGATATGAATGATATGATTCTCTGAAAGTCCAAATGTCCATGATATCAGATCATCTTTCTTTAGTTCAGTGGTAGTCTGTAGAGAGACTGACTCTCCCTCCATCACTGACACTGACTTCACTGCATCTGGACCAGCAAACACACCTGAAGAACAAACAGAAACAGGGTTTGTCACCGATTAAGACTTTAAATAACTTTATGATGGTTTACTAAAGTAAACGGTTCGAAATTTACATTTTGAAAAATTACTAATATCCAAACAAAACTGATTATTAACTGCATCTTTGTGGTGATTCTGAATAAAACTCTTTTTTCTGATGCAGGAGCTTTGAGCTCCACAACATCAAACACAGAAAACACTTTAACTTCAGACGAGAATCACGTCACGACTGAAACTAAAGCTGTTTGGGCTTCAGTGTTTTTACATAAAGGACATTAACATATTTCAGACTCACCAGCCAGACGCCACAAACACAAACAGAACCAAATGCTGCTAAACATCTTCAGCGGTTTCAGTCCTCGAATGTGAAGAGACAAGCTCTTGAGCTGATGTGAAGCGACTCTGTAGTAAAGTCATGAGAAACTCCAACGTCAGCTACAATAGCTGAATATTTTTTGCGTAATGTGTCTAAACGTCCGGCTCTTTTTTTGGTGCTTACTTCATATTAGCTTGACCGCTTTGAGCTCCATTAGGCCACAGCTTCCACTTCTGTTCAGTGGCATCATTTTCAACAGAAATAAATTGGCACATAACATGATTACAGAATAGAGAAGTCAAACGTGTCTTAAAGCAGCCGTTTGATCCTGAGATCCTGAGAGTGTTTGGCTTGTTGTTCATTTCTTATCAAATGTCTCAATTGTTTCTCCAATCAGTCTGATTTCAGAGTTTCTTTAATGGCTTTATGTTGCAGGAGCAGATCATAAACTGAGTGTAGACAAGTGTTCTCTTATATTTTAATTTGATTAATTTTCATACAAACACAATCAATGAATACAAACATGCCAGGATATTGAATATCTGTGCCAGGAACAAGAAACACTGCTGTAATCATGTGTTTATTATAGAATAGAATGAAATAAAATAGAATAGAACATCTTCTAAAGTGGATATGAACATCAAACATATTAATGTTGAAATTCAAACTAAGATTCAAATTAAGATTCAAACTAACAAAGTTCAGAGTTCAGTATTTGAGGAAGTGGAATGTAGAAAGACTTTAAAAATCAGCAATCAAACATCCTGTTCATCTCTCCTGGATCTGATGTCATAAACCCGGGCTGCGTTCAGCCCCGACAAAACGGTGCAAAACGTGTTTTAAACGGAAACGGTGGTGCGTTGAACACTGTTCTGATGACGCAAGAGTTGCAGCTCTGGCAGCTGAGAAGGCCATTCTTTGTGTTCTTTTTGAAGAATTTTCGGAGCCCGATGAAATCGGTATAAATATGTGTTAAATACTGCAAAATACGCTCGATGTTACAGTCACTGCAGAATAAAAGAGAACATCCCAATCAAATGAAGGGATTTGTGGAAACTGTGGTTCCTAATTATTGTGATCCAACATTTGCCTCGCATTTCAGGATGAAAAGACAAACATTTCAGCTGAAGGATAATCCACTTCTTACCTCCGAGACTGTGTTATGATCTATATGACCTTATTATTTTTAGTGTGAGTATTCGGCTTATCATTATTGCTGATCACTGTTATTGTGCTATGATATTGTAATATTTACCATTATATAATCAGAGCAGTATAGAAAAGTTTATGAAAGTGTCACTCCACAATACAATAGCAAAATATATAAATATGTATAGTATTTTTATGTTACATTAATCAGTGTCTAGCACACCTTCCTAAGGAAAGGATATGGACCAGAAGACATTGCAATTACTAAATATTTAGACAGACTTAAAAAAGTTCCAGATCTATACTTCCTATCCGTGCTCTTATTATTTCAGTTATTTTGCCTTTAATGTAAATAAACATGTGCAAACAATATACTTGCTCTTGTGAATTTATTTGGATGTTAATTACATTGTGCCAGCTGTCTCTTTAATACCGCGTGGTTTACATACATGTTGCTGCTGATTGGGCTGACATGTTTGACACACCCACCAAACAAGAGAAAACGCATCTCAAACCCCGTTGCTGCTGATTGGGCTGACATTTTTGACACACCCACCAAACAAGAGAAAACGTATGTCAAACCCCGTTGCACACCGTTTCCTGCGGCCCGTTCTTCGTACATCGCTAACTCAGTTACCCTTATGAAAAATAAGTTTATTCAAGTGTGCTATTAGTATACTTCTTTTAAACTACAAAATAGGAAAGTATACTTTTAGTCTACTTTTTATGTACTTCTCAGAAATGGGCTTTATGTACTTCTCAGAAATATACTTAAAATGACATTTAAGTATACTTGACTTATAGCCTACTTAGAAAAAGTCTAAATATATTTGACACAGACCTCGCAAATAAAATGCGTGACTCAGAAAGCGCTGGTTCATGCGTGCAGCGCGTGCATAAGGCTCTTGTCAGTATGGAGGTAACACTTATTACAGTGACAACAAGTGTTACTTTTGTCCCGCTGCTAATGTGGTGACTTTCTGTGTCTTGCAGCATTTATTAAAACATGTTTATGTCATATTATACCAACAGAATATCAGGGTCAGAAACACAGAGGTCTGATTCAGCCGGATGTTTATGAGAGGGCATTTCTGGACATATCCATCAGGAACTGCTATAGTCGCATTTACCTTATAGTCACATTTAGGTTTTGGCCATACTTTTCCACATTTTTGCACATTGTGAATTTACACTGGATGGAAACATGACTACTGTTACATTATGTTGAGAAATTATATTATGCTAATTTAATTTAATTTAATTTTCGTATTGTTCATACTGTAGAAAAATGTTTTATAAAATGGATTGACACTGCCAATAAAAAAACTACATTCGATGAAACTGAAATTTAAAATGAAAATGTAATTTAATAACTTTTTAGCAAAGATAAAAGACAAACTATGTTCACAGTTACATATTAACAAGTCATAGTCAAGTATAGGCCTATTTAATAAAAACAAGAGTAACACAAAAAAATCTAGCTTGTATTGTTATGTTACTTTTGACCCACCTGTGTGTTACTTTCATCCCAACTGACGAGGTCGAAAGTAACAATATGCAACTTATGTTCAAAGTGAAATTATACTGAAGTCATTCTACATTTGTACAAAATACCACCTTGATAGACCACACTTGTGAGTTATTAATGCTGTTTTTGAGCTTTGTTGCTTTTACATAAGAGACATTTAGAAATAACAAACACTGAATCGGAAGAAAGAACTGTAGTCATAAAAACACATTTCAAACTCACCAACCAGACGCCACAAACACAAACAGAACCAAAATCTGTCAAACATCTTCAACGGGTTTAGTCCACAAATATGAAGAGACAAACAGTAATAAAACAGTTTCAGTAATAAAATGACAGATGCGTTGATGTGAGGCTGCTCTGTAGTAAAGTGATGTGAAACTCATCTTGGCTAAACTAACTGCCTGTTTATTCTGTGTTGATGAGTGTGACCGTTTACCTATTTTTTGCTCATTTCACAACATGCAAACTTGCTTTGAGCTCCAGTACGCTTCAACTTCCTGCAGATCTGTTCAATGGCCTCATTTTCAACAGAAATAAACTGACCCATAACATGATTACTGAATAGAGAAGTTAAAAGTGTGTGAAAGCAGCCGTTTCATCATGAGATCCTGAGAGTGTTTGGCTTGTTGATCATTTCTTATCAAATGTCTCAATTATTTCTCCTCTCAGACTGATTTCAGAGTTTCTCTAATGGCTTTATGTTGCAGGAACAGATCATTAATATTCATACACACATAATCAATGAATACAAACATACCAGGAATCAGGATATTGAATATCTCCAGGAAAGGGAAACTGCTGTAATCATATCAAATGTTTATTGTAGAATAATAAAATAGAATAGAACATCTAGAGTGGATATGAACATCAAACACCTTAATGTTGAGATTCAAACTAAATTAAGATTTAAACTTACAAACAAAATTAAGTATTTAAGGAAGAGGAATATAGAAAGACTTTAAAAACCAGTAATCAAACATTCTGTTCAGCTCTCCTGGATCTGATGTCATAAACCAGAACAACAACAGCAGCGGCGGCAGCCACGCCCACCAGAGCAGTGACGACCAATCGGATCACAGCTTCAGTAGAACCACAACTGCAGACAGAGTCTGAGGAATAAAAACATCAAACATGAGTTCAGTTCAGATCAGTCAGTAACGCTAAATATCGGTTACAGCTGTTTTATTTGTCATAGGATTAAAGTAGCTGAATTAAGTAAACTGTAGTAACACTTCAATGTATAGCCCCTATTTAGTCTATTACATTCCAGATTTATTTTTAACTTTCTATATCAGATTGTTTGTAAAATGCTGTAAATTTGACCAGTCTTGGTTCCAGTTGAGATTTCTTTACATTTCAATAGTTTTGAAAAAAGCCTTACGTCCATCAATAAATGAGCCTGTGATAATAAATGACTAGGTTGTTTAATTATTTGTGTATAATTATTATGAAGACTAGCAGCACAAACTGCAGTGTAATTGTGACTCACCAGAGACAGTAACATTGAATGTGTATGTGGTCTTTCTGCTCCTGATGAAGATTATCCGATAAAGTCCAGAGTCTGTGGTTCTGGTGTTTGTGATGGTCAGAGATCCAGTCTGATGATCCAGCTTCACTCTGTCTCTGAATCTCTCGTCAGTACCATCAATTGTGGAGAATCTTCCAGCCTCTTTATAGATCTGAGCTATAAGAGTCTCTGAAAGTCCAAATGTCCACGTTATCAGATCACGTGTCTGTATTTCAGTAAGACCAGATTCTAGAGAGACTGAATCTCCCTCCATCACCATCTTCACTGCATCTGAATCAGCAAACACACCTGAAGAACAAACAGAAAGTTCCTTTTTTTTCTGATGCAGGAGCTTTGAGCTCCACAACATCATACACAGAAAACACTTTTAACTTCAGACGAGAATCACATCACGACTGAAACTAAATCTGTTTGGGCTTCAGTGATTTAAATAAAGGACATTAACAGTCTTCAAACTCACCAGCCAGACGCCACAAACACAAACAGAACCAAAATCTGTGAAACATCTTCAGCAGTCTCAGTCCACAAATATGAAGAGACAAACTCTTGAGAACTGTTTCCGTAATGACATGAGAGATGAGCTGATGTGAAGCGGCTCTGTAGTAAAGTCATGAGAAACTCCACCGTCAGCTACAATAGCTGCGTAGATTTTTTGCGTAATGTGTCTAAACGTCCGGCTCTTTTTTTGTACTTATTTCACGTTAGATTGACCGCTTTGAGCTCAATTAGGCCACAGCTTCCTCTTCTGTTCAGTGGCATCATTTTCAACAGAAATAAATGGACCCATAATGTAATCATGTGTTTATTATAGAATAAAATAAAATAAAATAAAATAGAATAGAACATCTTCTAAAGTGGCTATGAACATCAAACATCTTAATGTTGAAATTCAAACTAAGATTCAAATTAAGATTCAAACTAACAAAGTTCAGAGTTCAGTATTTGAGGAAGAGGAATGTAGAAAGACTTTAAAAATCAGCAATCAAACATCCTGTTCATCTCTCCTGGATCTGATGTCATAAACCAGAACAACAACAGCAAACTGAAGCAGCTGACGGGTACCGGCGGGTCAAGCAAAATGCGGCTCTGGCAGTCGCCATGGCAAAACTTTCGGTCGGCCTCAAAGAGATTCTGGCAAACCATCCGGCAGCTCAGAAGGGGGAAGCAGTGTTCCGCCAACACTGTTTACAATGGAAGTGGTGCGTTGCTGACTTCAACTGAGGTTGTCGTTGGGCGGTGGAAAGAGTACTTTGAGGATCTCCTCAATCCCTCCGACACGCCTTCCGTAAAGGAAGCTGAGGCTGGGGACTAGGGGGGCTCGTCCATCAACCTGGCTGAAATTGCTGAGATAGTCAAAAAACTCCTCAATGGCAAGGCTCCGGGGGTGGATGAGCTCCGCCCCGAGTTTCTCAAGTCTCTGGATGTTGTGGGGCTGTCTTGGCTGACATGCCTCTGTGGCATTGCGTGGAGTTCGGGAACAGTGCCTCTGGACTGGCAGACCGGGGTGGTGGTCCCTCTGTTTAAGAAAGGGGACCGGAGAGTGTGTTCCAACTATAGGGGGATCACACTCCTCAGCCTCCCTGGGAAAGTCTATGCCAGGGTACTGGAGAGGAGAATCCAACCGATAGTTGAACCTCAGATTCAGGAGGAGCAATGCGGTTTTCGCCCTGGCCGTGGAACACTGGACCAGCTCTATACCCTCACTAGGGTGTTGGAGGGTTCATGGGAGTTTGCCCAACCAGTCCATATGTGTTTTGTGGACCTGGAGAAGGCATTCGACCGTGTCCCTCGTGGCATCCTGTGGGAGGTACTTCGGGATTATGACTGAATCTCCCTCCATCACTGACACTGACTTCACTGCGTCTGAATCAGCACACACACCTGAAGAACAAACAGACACAGCCAGATTAAGACTTTTAAATAACTTTATGATGGTTTACTAAAGTAAACAGTTTAAAATACACATTTGAAATTAATTATATCCAAATAACAAAACTAATTAACTGGATCTGTGTGGTCATTTTGAATAAAACTTTTTTTTTTCTGATGCAGGAGCTTTGAGCATCACAACATCAAACACAGAAAACACTTTGACTTCAGATGAGAATCACGTCACGACCGAAACTAAAGCTGTTTGGGCTTCAGTGATTTTACATAAAGGACATTAACATATTTCAAACCCACCAGCCAGACGCCACAAACAGAACCAAATGCTGCTAAACATCTTCAACGGTTTCAGTCCACAAATATTGAGAGACAAACTCTTGAGCTGATGTGAGGCTGCTCTGTAGTAAAGTCATGAGAAACTGCACCGTCAGCTGAAATAAGTGTTGATACGTGTGAACATCCACCTCTTTTTGCTGATTAATTCACACTTGCTGAACTTTACTGCTTTGAGCTCCAGTACGCTTCAACTTCTTGCAGTTGTGTTCAATGGCGTCTCAACAGAAATAAACTGACCCATAACATTATCAGTGACTATAGAAGTTAAAAGTGTCTTAAAGCAGCTTTTGATCATGAGATCCTGAGAGTGTTTGACTCTGCTCTCTCCTGTTACTGTCTTCAGCTCATTTGTCGATCATTTCTTATCAAATGTCTCAAATGTTTCTCCTCTCAGACTGATTTCAGAGTTTCTCTAATGGCTTTATGTTCCAGGAACAGATAACCTCCTAGAACTGTGTGTGGAAAAGCATTCTCTGATAAACACAATAAATGAATACAAACATACCAATATCTGTGCAAGAACAGGAAACGCTGCTGTAATCATATGAAATGTTTATTATAGAACAGAATAAAATAAAATAGAATAGAACATCATCTGCGAGATTAACTTCAAACATGTTTGAGATTCAGACAAAAAAATAAAGATTCAACTTACGATTCAAACTAACAAACAAAGTTCACATTTAAGCATTTGAAAATGAGGAATATAGAAAGATTTTAAAAACAAGTAATCAAAAGGATCCTGGATCTGATGTCAAAAACTAGAACAACAACAGCAGCGGCGGCAGCCACGCCCACCAGAGCAGTGACGACCAATCGGATCACAGCTTCAGTAGAGTCCCAACTTCGGAGAGAGTCTGAAGAATAAAAGCATCAAACATGAGTTCAGTTCAGATCAGTCAATAACGCTAAATATCGGTTACAGCTGTTTTATTTGTCATAGGTTTAAAGTAGCTGAATTAAGTAAACCGTTGTAGCATTTCAATTTCAGTTTATCATTTCAATGCCAATCATGGCAATTTATTCTTAAAAACTATTAAATCATTATTACATTCCTGACTTAATTTTAACTTTCTATATCAGATTGTTTGTAAAATGCTGTAAATTTGACCAGTCTTGGTTCCAGTTGAGATTTCTTTAAATTTCAATAGTTTTGAAAAAGAGGAATTTATAAAGCCCTTCAGCCATCGAAACCCAAATGCAGAGCATGATTTATTTTGCGATAAATACCGATCATAAACATCTTAAAGACATTTTATAAACGTCTATTTGACATCTGATAGGAAACGTCCTATAGACGTGTATTGCAGATGAACAAACACTCCCCTGATAACACACATACATCACAGAGTCGTCTATTTGACGTCTGCATTTACATCTGCAAGACATATTTTTTAGAGTGTTTGCTCATCTGCAATACGTCTATAGGACGTTTCCTATCAGATGTCAAATAGACGTTTAGAAGATGTCTTAAGTCATTAAGCATGAGCCCCGTCAGACTGGTCGTGGCGGTGGTGTTGCAACACTGTAACCTCTGGCTGCACCAAAACCTTTTGGATGTGTCGTTTGGTGGCAGAAAAACAATATCTCTCCCCGTAGGGCAATCGAACACTAGTCTTCCGCGTGACAAGCGGAGATACTGTCCACTTTACAAACGAGGAGTTGTGCATGTATGAGTCTGTCCCCAGCTAACACCACTGCACCGACATCACTAAAGACTTTTTGACTTCCTGTTTGTTGCTATCGTGTGTTTTGAGTTTGAGCTCCGTCAAGTTAATTCTTTGTCGTCTAATTTTTTTATCTTAAAATCAATTTTATACACCATCATTTTCGTTTCTATAACGTGTGAATATATCCCCTATCGTATTCTACAACAAAAACAATCAGAGCGCCTTGTTATCACTAGTTTTATTTTGATTTCCCGAGTCCGCTATTAGCAAATAGCCCGCTAGCATCGCCAGCGTGGTTGCCGCTAATCTCGCTTACATTACTAATACTCTATTCACACACATTACCATTGTTTTACTCACTGTTACTTGCTTTAATGGCGGATGTGTGTCTACCTTTGAGTGCAGGTGAGGACACGTTCAAGCTGCATTCGGTGCAGCTCGAGCTGGAGGCCGTGGAGAAGCAGATCCGCGACCTGTTGGTGAGGCAGACCCAGCTGAGAGAGCAGAGAGCCGCGCTGGAATCATCCCAGGCTGACGCTCACAAGTCCGAGGTAAGTATACAGCGCGCTGCTAATTCTCCCACCACCTCTACTCCGTGTGTTTCTCTGCACAGGCCCGGTGCACCCAGGACGCGATCTTCCCAGATGTTCTTCACTCCGGCGCCGGGACACCACGGACCCTGGGTGCAGCCGCAGCGGAAGACGCGAGCCAGGCCCCGGGCGACGACCTCTCCCCCTCCGCCGCCTCCGGTCTTCGAGATCTCCACCCGGAACCGCTTCGCTCCCCTCCGCGAGACGGAACGCGACGCTGTGATCATCGGAGACTCCATCGTCCGGCACGTCCGTGCTACGTTAGCTGAAGGTAAAGTGCACACTCACTGTTTCCCTGGTGCTCGTGTTCTCGATGTTTCTGCGCAGATACCCGCGATCCTGAAGGGCGACGAGAGCACCGGAGCGGTCGTGCTTCACGCGGGGGTTAACGACACCAAGCTGCGGCAGACGGAGACACTGAAGAGGGACTTCAGGAGCCTGATCGAGACGGTGCGCCGCACATCGCCCGCGACGACGATCATCGTGTCAGGACCGCTTCCCACGTATCGACGAGGACATGAAAGGTTCAGTAGACTTTTTGCTTTAAGTGAATGGTTATTGTCATGGTGTAAAGAACAGAAACTGCTGTTTGTTAATAATTGGAATCTTTTCTGGGAGTGTCCTAGGCTTTTTCGCGCTGATGGCCTTCACCCCAGCAGAGTCGGAGCGGAACTCATGTCGGACAACATCTCCAGGACGCTACGCTCCATATGACTAGTAAGTCAAATCTCAAATAACTGCCCTGATGACTTGTGTTCTACCCGCTTAAATGATAGAAGTACTTGTGCTGTCCAATCTATAAAGACTGTGTCTGTTGAATAGTGAGGTCAAAATATACAGGATCTAGAGGATCTAGAAAAAATCTTATCGTGATTAAACCAGAAAAATGTAAAATAAATGAACAAAAAAAGTTTGGGCAGTTTGGGCTCCTAAACATTAGATCACTCTCACCCAAAGCAGTTATTGTAAATGAAATAATCACAGATAATCGTTTTGATGTACTCTGCTTGACTGAAACCTGGCTAAAACCTAATGATTATATTGGTCTAAATGAGTCTACTCCACCAAGCTACTGTTATAAGCATGAGCCCCGTCAGACTGGTCGTGGCGGCGGTGTTGCAACAATATATAGTGATATTCTCAATGTTACTCAGAAGACAGGATACAGGTTTAACTCATTCGAAATACTAATGCTTAATGTTACACTGTCAGATAATAAAGTGCTAATTGTCGGAGATTTTAACATTCACATTGATAATACAAATGATGTATTAGGACTTGCGTTTACTGACCTAATAAACTCTTTTGGAGTCAAGCAAAACGTCTCCGGGCCCACTCATCGTTTTAATCATACGCTAGATTTAATTATATCGCATGGAATTGATCTTACTGATATAGATATCGTACCTCAAAGTGATGATGTTACTGACCATTTCCTTGTATCGTGCATACTGCGTATTACTGATATGAACTATATGGCTCCGCGTTATCGCCCAGGAAGAACTATTGTTCCAGCCATCAAAGACAGATTCACAAATAACCTACCTGATTTATCTAAACTGCTCTGTGTACCCATAAATACACATGAATTAGACGAAATGACTAGCAACATGGGCACTATCTTCTCTAATACATTAGAAGCTGTTGCCCCCATCAAATTGAAAAAGAAAAACGTACTGTGCCATGGTACAACAGTAATACCCATTCTCTCAAGAAAAAAACTCGTAGTCTTGAGCGCAAATGGAGAAAAACGAACTTGGAAGTTTTTAGAATTGCGTGGAAAAACAGTATGTCCAGCTATAGACAGGCTCTAAAAGCTGCCAGGGCCGAGCATATCCACAAACTCATAGAAAATAACCAAAACAATCCAAGATTTATATTTAGCACAGTGGCTAGATTAACAAATAACCAGACGCCACCCGATCTAAATATTCCCTCACAGTTTAATAGTAATGACTTTATGAATTTCTTCACTGATAAAATAGATAACATCAGAAATACAATAACAAATGTAGATTCTACAGCGTATAATACTTCAGCTTCATTCATCGCACCAAAAGATAAACTGCAGTGCTTTACAACTATAGGACAGGAAGAGCTAAATAAACTTATCACTGCATCTAAACCAACAACATGCCTGTTAGATCCTGTACCCACTAAATTACTAAAAGAGTTGTTACCTGTAGCAGAAGAACCACTTCTCAAAATTATTTGAGTGTCTTTAGGTCACGTCCCAAAACCATTCAAGCTGGCGGTTATTAAGCCTCTTATTAAGAAACCACAACTAGATCCTAGTGAACTGGCAAATTACAGACCCATCTCAAATCTTCCTTTTATGTCTAAAATTTTAGAAAAAGTTGTGTCTGCACAATTGCGCTCCTTCCTGCAAAAAAATGATCTCTATGAAGAATTTCAGTCAGGTTTCAGGCCCCACCATAGCACAGAAACTGCACTTGTTAAAATTACAAATGACTTGCTTCTTGCGTCAGACCAAGGCTGTATCTCATTGCTAGTTTTACTTGATCTTAGTGCTGCGTTCGACGAGTACTGCGTCTTGCTAGACGCATATGGGAAAAAAGCCTTTTTCCTCCTGAACTGAAGCCTTTTTTCAATCACGCAGTGAAACTGCACGGCTTTTGGTTCGTGTAGTGTAAAAAAAACGGACCAATGGCTCGGCAGCAGAGCTGCACAAGCCTATGGCGACAAAGCCAGCCAGAATGGGCTGGGCATCTGGATATACTGTATAAGTGGGCGTTCGCCACAGGATTCTCAGATTTCTTCTCCTTCAGCGACGACTACGCTCTATGCTGATCCGAAGCCTGCTCGCCGTTGACATGCCTTCGCAGCTGGAATCGGGACTTCTCAGCATGGCTGACCTGCTTCTCCGCCGCTTCAGCGACGCAGCAGTTCCGGTCCATTTCCCCTGCAGCCATCCGGCGATTCTAAAAGAGCTTACTAAAAGAGCTTGGCGTTGTTGCAAATGCCACGCCGTTACTGCGGTTCGTGCGGGTCTCCCCTGCACGCCGATGACGGCCACAACGAGTGTGTTTCCTGCTTGGGGAAATCCCACGCGGAAGCTGCGCTCTTGGGAACTGAGTGTTCTCACTGCGAGAACTTCAGTTTCGCCTCTCTTCGCTCGCGGATCGCTTTATTTTCAGAGAGCGACTCCGCCCCTTGCGCCCTCCGGTTTTCGTCCTCCCAGGGACCTGTGAGGAAAAAACAGCGGGGCAGAGGACTCGAGCGTCCGGCTGCGAGCGAGCTCACGTCGGCCCAGATCCCGCGTGCCTCGCCCTAGCCCCAGAGAGAGAGTTCTTCCGCCCTTTTCTCCCAGTCTGACCAGCATCCCTCTGCCGGCGCGAGCGACCTGGTCTCATTTGGGCGAAGTGAGGATGAGCTGCTTGATGACAGCATGTCATTAACAGCCTCGGACGCAGAAGAGCTGTTGGGTTCGGTGACAGACCCCACCCCCTTGCCATCGTCCGCGCCCAGCACCGCCAAAAACGGGATGGATGCCGAACTTCTCCGTATCCTCTCGAAAGCGGTCAAAGAGCTGGGTTTAGAGTGGTCTCCACCAGAGGAGCCCTCTCGCAGTCGTCTGGATGAATGGTTCCTGCTGGGGCGCCGCCAGGCCCCTCGTCAGCGTTCCTCTCCATTCTTCCCGGAGGTCCGCGACGAACTCACCAGATCGTGGCGCGCTCCCTACTCCGCCCGCCTCCGTACTTCTGCTTCATCCACCCTCACTTCAATTGACGGCGCTGAAGAGAAGGGGTACGATAAGCTGCCTCCCCTGGATGAGTCTGTGGCCGTGCACCTCTGCCCGCCCACGGCTATCGGCTGGAGAGCAAAGGCCGCTCACCCGTCCAAGCCGTGTAGGACCACTTCAGCTCTCGCTGGACGCGCCTACACTTCAGCTGGACAGGTGGCTTCGGCACTTCATTCAATGGAAATCCTCCAGGTCTTTCAGGCCAAGCTCCTCGCATCCTCAGACGAGTCTCTGGCCTGGACCCCGTGACCCTCAGGGAGCTGAGGAGCGTAACCGACCTGGCTCTGCGCGCCACCAAGACCACTGCTCAGGCGATCGGGAGATCGATGGCCAGCCTTGTGGTGCTCGAGCGCCATTTATGGCTGACGTTAATGGAAATCAAGGACGCGGATAAGATTCCCTTCCATGACGCTCCAATCTCTCCCAAGGGTCTCTTCGGACCGGCGGTCGAAGGATTCGCCGAGCGCTTCATGGAGGCACAGAAATCGTCCCAAGCTATGCGACATTTCCTGCCAAAGCGGGAAAGAGGATGGGGCCAGGTATCGCTACGGCCGGACCGCCTCCCAAGCAGCCTGTCTTAGACCTCCTGACACCCCGTTCAACTCCGGGTACAGAGGAAAATGTGTTTTTTGCAAAAAACGGGTCCGTTCAAGCACCCGAGCAATCAGCCGCTGTTATAGCGGGAAAAATAAAACACAAACATTTTCAAAAAGAGAACAAACTTCCTCTTCCATTACTCATGAGTATTCTGCCCCCATGCGGCCAGTCACTCGAGTTGATCCAACCCCTCGCCACGCGGGCCGAGGCCTGGCAGGCCATCCCCGGAGTGTCGAGATGGGTCATGGGGATAATAAAATGAGGATATTCACTCCAATTCGCTGGAAGACCCCTGCGCTTCAGCGGCGTGGTCTCTTCCTGATCTGCGGGACAGGAAGAGGATGGGGCCAGGTCTCGCTATGGCCGGACCACCTCCCAAGCAGCCTCTCTTAGACCTCCTGACACCCCGTTCAACTCCGGGTACAGAGGAAAATGTGTTTTTTGCAAAAAACGGGTCCGTTCAAGCACCCGAGCAATCAGCCGCTGTTATAGCGGGAAAAATAAAACACAAACATTTTCAAAAAGAGAGCAAACTTCCTCTTCCATTACTCACGAGTATTCTGCCCCTGTGCGGCCAGTCACTCGAGTTAATCCAACCCCTCGCCATGCAGGCCATCCCTGGAGTGTCGAGGTGGGTCATGGGGATAATAAAATGAGGATATTCACTCCAATTCGCTGGAAGACCCCTGCGCTTCAGCGGCGTGGTCCCCACCTTAGTGCAAAGCAAGGACGCTCACATCCTGTGCTCAAAGGTGATGAATCTGCTGGCAAAAGGAGCTGTAGAAACGGTTCCTCCAGCTCAGAGCGAGTCGGGCTTCTACAGCTGCTACTTCCTCATCCCCAAGAAAGATGGTGGCCTCCGGCCCATCCTCGATCTCAGATGTCTGAATCACGCCCTCATGAAGAGGTCGTTCAGGATGACTACGCTGAAACAGATCCTTGCGCAAATTCGCTCAGGAGACTGGTTCTTTTCCCTGGAACTGAAGGATGCATACTTTCACATCCAGATAGCCCCCCGTCACAGGCGATTCTTGAGATTCGCTTTCGAGGGAGTGGCTTATCAATACACGATCCTTCCCTTTGGGTTGTCCCTGGCCCCCCGCACTTTTACGAAGTGCATGTACACGGCTCTCTCCCCTCTGAGACAGATGGGAATCCGCATTCTCAACTACCTTGATGACTGGCTCATTCTGGCCCAGTCGGAGGCAGAACTAGTATCACACAGAACCCTCCTCCTCAGCCACCTAGAGCGCCTGGGACTCAGGGTCAATTTTGCCAAGAGCGCGTTGTTCCCCAGCCAGCAAATATCGTTCCTGGGAACAATTTTCGACTCCGCCCAAATGAGAGCTGTAGTCACGCCGGAACGGGCTTTGGCCATACGGAGACTGGCGAAATCCTTCGAGATTGGTACCACTCGCCCTCTCAAATCGTTTCAGAGGATGCTGGGCCTCATGGCTGCGGCATCGCCAGTGCTACAGTTGGGTCTTCTTCTTCTGCGCTCCCTTCAGCACTGGCTGAAACCACGGGTTCCATCCCATGCATGGCGTCACGGACGCCTGCAGATCAGGGTGAATCAGGCCTGTATAACAGCGTGGCCCCC
>NW_015660599.1:38571-47406 GCF_001515625.1 Sinocyclocheilus rhinocerous | reverse complement strand
AGGCCTCTCCTCGAAGCGTCTCTTCATTCTGGTAGAGCGCCTCCTGGAATGGGCTCAACTCAGCCTGCGCTCGCTGAGAGCGGCGCATATACCGGGCAAATTGAATCAAGGAGCGGACATGTTATCAAGGAGCAATGTCCCCTCAGAGGAGTGGACGCTCCATCCGCAGACGGTTCAGACGATCTGGGAGATCTTCGGCGAGGCTGAGGTAGACCTCAGAAGACAACTCTCACTGCCCAATTTATTACTCAAAGACCAAGGACGAGTTGGCCCACGATTGGCCCAACCTCCTTCTTTATGCATTTCCCCCAATCGCCCTGATCCCACAGGTAATCAGGCGAATCAGGGAACAAAAACACAAGGTTCTCCTGGTGGCCCCTCTCTGAATGAACCAGCTGTAGCTATCAGAGCTGACTTAGCTGTTGGTAGCGGCCCCTTGGCCCATTCCGTTGAGACTGGATCTCCTCCCTCAAGCGAACGGGACAATATGGCACCCTCGGCCTGATCTATGGGCCCTACACCTCTGGCCGCTCGACGGGAGCCTTCGAGCCTCCCAGAGCGAGTAAACACAATTTCTGAGGCTAGAGCCCCGTCTACGAGATGCCTCTACGCCCTTATGCCTTAAGTGGTCTATTTTCTCCGCTTGGTGTCTAAACCGCGGCAAAGACCCTCCTACTTCTATGTGGCAGCTATAGCAGCCTCTCATGCCCCTATTGCGGGCCAATCGGTGGGCAGAAACAGCGCGGTTATCTGCTTCTTAAGGGGCACCAGGAGGCTGAATCCGCCTCGTCCCCTAACCGTCCCTTCGTGGGATCTGCCCACTGAGCTGAGGGCCCTGAAGGGCCCTCCTTTTAAGCCGCTACAGTCTACCAACATTCGGTCATTGTCGCTGAAGACTGCTCTGGCACTAGCATCAGTAAAGCGAATAGGGGACCTGCAGGCGCTCTCCAACAGCCCTGCCTGCCTGGAATTCGGGCTTAACGACTCTAAGGTCATCCTGAAACCAAGGCATGGTTACGTACCAAAGGTGCTCTCCACTCCATTCAGAGCACAGGTCATTACTCTCTCTGCGCTTCCTCCCTCTGAAGAGGACAGAGAGTTATCTCTGCTCTGCCCCGTCAGAGCTCTGAGAATTTACATTGAGCGCTCCGCCCCTTATAGACGGTCGGAACAACTCTTTGTCAGCTTCGGTAACTGCACCAAAGGGCATCCGGTCACGAAGCAAAGACTCTCTAGATGGATAGTAGACGCCATCACGCTAGCATACTCTTCCTTGGGCCTTCAATGTCCCATCGGAGTATGGGCTCATTCTACCAGAGACATCGCCTCGTCTTGGGCATGGTCCAGCGGTGTGTCCGTTGCGGATATTTGTGAGGCAGCCAGCTGGGCCTCGCCATCCACATTCGCAAGGTTTTACAACCTGGAAGTCCCGGCCTTGCAGGCCAGGATCCTCTCCGCTTGAAGAGACACGCGCCGCGTTACACAAACAGATCTGACAGAGAGCCTGGCATCTCTGGCATTAGTTCACCTGTCAGCTCTCGACCCCTGGGTGCTGAAGTTGCAGGAGTACTCTGGAACGATTAACCAGGCCGGGTGTGACCTCACGAAGCTCAGCCCGTCTTAGCCTTGGGTTGTTGTAAACTTTGCTGTGGGCATTGTTTGCTTATGGAAGTTATGATACTTATAGTTGTTCCTCTATCATAGCACGGCGTGATTGTACTGTGTTCCCATAGCATCTTAGCAGACGCAGTACGAGTGTAGTATCGACAGGGAACGTACTCGGTTACTAACGTAACCTCGGTTCCCTGAGATACGGGAACGAGTACTGTGTTGCTAGATGTGCTATGTAGCCGCATGACTCAGTCGTCGCTTCAGTCGAAGTAACCTGAGAATCCTGTGGTGAACATCCGCTTATATAGCCAGATGCCCTGCCCATTCTGGCGGGCTTTGTCGTCATAGGCTCGTGCAGCTCCGCTTCAAAAAAAGGCTTCAGTTCAGGAGAAAAAAGGCTTTTTCCTATAGCGTCTTAGCAGACACAGTACTCGTTCCTATATCTCAGGGAAACGAGGTTACGTTAGTAATCGAGTACGTTTTTATTTAGCACAGTGGCTAGATTAACTAATAACCAGACACCACCCGATCTAAATATTCCCTCACAGTTTAATAGTAATGACTTTATGAATTAAATAATTTTTTCACTGATAAAATAGATAAGATCAGAAATACAAAAACAAATGTAGATTCTACAGCATCTAATACTTAAGCTTCATTCATCGCACCCAAAGAAAATCTGCAGTGCTTTACAAATATAGGACAGGATGAGCTAAATAACTTATCACTGCATCTAAACCAACAACATGCCTGTTAGATCCTGTACCCAGTAAATTACTGAAAGAGTTGTTACCTGTAGCAGAAGAACCGCTTCTCAATATTATTAACTTATCGTTATCTTTAGGTCATGTCCCAAAACCATTCAAGCTGGCGGTTATTAAGCCTCTTATTAATGTGACTTTGCTGCAGCCTTTAATTGAACTGCTGGTTTGGTCTGGCCAGAGGAGAACTGGCCCCCCGACTGAGCCTGGTTTCTCCCAAGGTTTTTTCTCCATTCTGTCATCGATGGAGTTTTGGTTCCTTGCCGCTGTCGCCTCTGGCTTGCTTAGTTGGGGACACTTCATTTCCAGCGATATCGTCGCCTTGATTGCACAGATACTATGATACTATGAACTGAGCTGAATGAAGACATCACTGAATTCAATGATGAACTGTCTTTAACTGGAAAATTAGTGTTTACTATTGTCATTTTGCATTATTGACACACTATTTTCCTAATTAATGCTGTTCAGTTGCTTTGACACAATCTGTATTGTTAAAAGCGCTATATAAATAAAGGTGACTGACTGACTGATTTCAATTTATCATTTTAATTCCAATCATGTCAATTAAATTTTTTTTAACGATTAAATCATTATTACATTCCAGATTTATTTTTAACTTTCTATATCAGATTGTTTGTAAAATGCTGTAAATTTGACCAGTCTTGGTTCCTGTTGAGATTTCTTTACATTTCAATAGTTTTGAAAAAGAGTAATTTATAAAACCCTTCAGCCGATCGGAACCCGAATGCGGTGTTTTATATGAATGTATCTCTGAAGGGAATTGACTGTCTTCGCAAGTACCAAAAATAAAAGTATCGGTATCGGGCGAGTACTGGAAAAAGTGGTATCGGTGCATCCCTAATTCAGTATAATTTTTATTCTTTTTTTTGGGAAAGAAATTATAGAAATTAATACTTTTATTTAGCAAGGATGCTTAAAATTGATCAAAAGTGATGATAAAAGCATTTATAATGTTACAAAAGATTTCTATTTCAGATAAATAGTGTTCAAATCGATATCGGAATTATATCGTATCGACCGAAATTAAGAAATATATCGTGATATCAATTTTGGCCGTATCGTCCAGCCCTAACTTCATGTCTTGTTCAATTCATGCGATAAACGCATGTCCCTGCTGAGCTGTGGGCTATGACTTCACGGGCAAAGCAAACAAAATTACAATTTATGTATCGTCATTTTTTTTTTACAAATAAAGCTTCATATTATGAGAAGGATACTTTCTACGACCTTTATCCTGCAGTCATCATGGTGAGATTAGGTTCCTTCAATCTAAAAAAAACAAGAATCGTAAAAAAAGAACCGAAAACAACAGTGAGGAATCGATTCTAGAACCAGGAATCGGAATCGATTAAAAAAATTTCGGAATCGAACAGCCCTATGCACGAGGGACTTCAGGCCTGTAAGAAGGGAATGCAGGTAAGCGATCATGTCCAGCGCTGCCAGAGGAACCGCTTCAATTAAAGCAGTGCATTAATATCCGTTATTCAAAGTCTAATTTAAACATTAAAACAAATAAATTTTTAGGATTTTAAAAAGATTAAAAAACAATTTACAAAAAAGTGCTTCAGAAATATGTAAGATTCTGCACATAATCAAATACAGATTTTCCTCTTAACATTTAAAAATCTGTACTACATAAATACAGCATGCATTTAAAAAAAAGTTGGGGGGCTTATTGGCTCAGTGGTTAACCAGAAAAATTAAAAATGGCACTTCATGCCCAAAAGTTTGCCGACCCATGACTTAAGTCTTAAGTAATAGCTGAGACACAATATGGCGCCAGATGCATTTGTATGAATCAAGAGAGCGCGAGTCCACGCCTAAACCAAATATGCGGTCTGAAATTGCTGTGGACTACAGCCGATATGAGGAAATATTTGAATCAAGCGACTGACCAATCAGAATCGAGTTTTCCACAAAGCCGCGTAATAAACACTAATATTAGCACTTCCGTATACCTGCACATGTGTGACAGAGTCAGGGACGGACCTAACCCTTATTTTGCTAGCTTTCTCTCTCATAGTTTATAGTTTATTTACCCCTTCACAACTTCAGTAAATAATTAGTCAACCTGGGGCCTGTACCATGATGGTGGCTGAACAAACTCGGGGTTACAGGGTTAGTTTTGAGTTGACAAAACCAAACCAGTCCAATCCGGCTTTGTTGGTACCATGAAGCTCATCATCAACTTTCTCTGTCAACTCAGGCTTCTTTAAAAATGTTTTACTATGTAGCGTCCTTTAATTTGAAGTAAGAGAAACTGGGGGAGTGGCTTTATTGCGTCAGACATGTGTCACTTTGCTTGAAGCTGATTGATCAAATTTCACTTTGAGATCTCTAAACCAGAACATAAGCTGCCCCGGAGCAGGTTAGCTGTGGAGTGTAAGTTACTAAGGCAATGAATGCCGCTAAAAGCCAAGCCAATTTTATGGTACCAAAACCCAGGATTGGTGCAAACTAAACTGAAACTTACCTGACTAGCCAGCTAATCTGGCTTCATGGTACAGGCCCCTGATGCTGTTCTAAATCTAAAGCCATATTAGGCTACCTTATTTTTTTCGGATCACAAAAGAAGACATTATCAAAAAGTTAAAAAAAATCTCCAGTCATCACATTTGTTCGATTGTGAAACATCAAGACAAATAAAATCATGACATGAAACACTTTCTTCACTGAGGTGAATATCTCTGTTCTGAGACAGTGAGACAGGGTTATAAAACCTATAGAAAATGCGCAAAAAGTGCTCCAGAACACCAATATACACCGGCGCGTTCCCCAAATACATTTTGCCAATCAGATGGGGACCGCTGATTCCCCAGGGCCCTAAGCGGCCACTTACCTCGCTTATTGGTTAAGTCCACCCCTGGACAGAGTTGAGTGATGTCCAGATGTTGAGTCTGGTTGCTGATAGGATTGTTGAGCACACAGCTGTAGGTGTTTTTATCCTGATATTCCACCTCCAGAGGTAGAGAGAGACTGATGCTGAGATCAGACGCACTGATGCTGGACAATAAACTGTTTCCTTTGTACCAGGAGAGAGTCACGTGACCCACATTCAACACTGAACACAACAGTGAACATGATGATGATGAAGATGAAGAAAAGATTCTGCTGAAGACAGGAACAGGCAGACGAGCTGGAAACATGAGAGAATAAGTCAGTCAGTGTTTAATGAAGATTTTAGTAATTATTGATTAATTAATTATTTTCTCAAACCCCAAAAATTTTAATTTTGGCTGCGTCTGAAATGGGCCACACCATTGACATTACCTGCACTGTAAAAAATTACCGTGAATTTAACGGTAAAAGACTGTAAAAATGCTACATTAAAAACCTGTTAAATGGTTAACGGTAAATTCCCCTACTATATACGGTGAAAAACTGTGTTTCATGTGTGTCACCATGATGGTGTTTAGTGTTTGAGTGAATGACACTGTGCACCTTCTATATATGTTATTATTTAAAAGCTGCTTGTGATGGGCTTTGGTTCATCATGTGACTTTCTCATCACCTCCTGCATTTGGTGGTTATCAGTGTATTACAAAGGTACAAAACAGATTTCAGTGCTTCAATAGGATGGTATATTAACATTATATCAGTTAATGACATTATGGTATTTAACTGTAAATTTAAGTTAAAACCGTAAAACTAAAACGTTGCTACCGTATTTTTTACGGTAAAATTCTGGCAACCACAGCTGCCGTTTTTTACCGTAAAATTTACGGAATTTTTTTTACAGTGTGAGTAAATACGCTCATTCATTGAGAACATGCATTTATTGCAAGGATGGAGCAAGAAAGAACATTGGCCTAATGCAAGTGTTAAAGTACATTTGCACAGCTCAGTTGAATGAGGAAGTTTGTCCTTTTTAACTTGATGCAACCTTTTCTTTGCTGAATTAACTACAACATTAACAACAGAAACTCTGAAATAAGAGCGTACGGTTTATCTGTCAATCAGATGCACATGAGACGAAAAGGGTCGGCTGAAGATTTGTCAATAAATGTGTATGTGATATTACATGACTAGGATTGTTTAATTATTTGTGTATAATTATTATGAAGACCGGCAGCACAAATGACACTGTAACGGTGACTCACCAGAGACAGTAACATTGAATCTGTATGTTTTCTCTGTCCTGCTTCTGGTGAATATTTGATAAAGTCCAGAGTGTGTGTTTCTGGTGTTTGTGATGGTCAGAGATCCAGTCTGATGATCCAGCTTCACTCTGTCTCTGAATCTCCCATCAAGAACATCATATGTGCAGAATCTTCCGGTGTCTTTATTGATTTCAGCGACACGAGTCTCTGGACGTCCAAATGTCCACATTATCAGATCATCTGTCTGTAGTTCAGTGTTAGTCTGTAGAGAGACTGAATCTCCCTCCATCACTGACACTGACTTCACTGCATCTGAATCAGCAAACACACTTGAAGAACAAACAGAAACACAGTCAGATTAAGACTTTTAAATAACTTTATGATGGTTTGCTGAAGTAGACAGTTTGAAATTTACATTTTGAAATTAATATCCAAACAAAACTCTCTTTTTTTCTGATGCAGGAGCTTTGAGCTCCACAACATCAAACACAGAAAACACTTTAACTTCAGAAGAGAATCACGTCACGTCATTAACACATTTCAAACTCACCAGCCAGACGCCACAAACACAAACAGAACCAAATGCTGTGAAACATCTTCAGCGGTCTCAGTCCACAAATATGAAGAGACAAGCTCTTGAGCTGATGTGAGGCTGCTCTGTAGTAAAGTGATGTGAAACTCCACCGTCAGCTAAATAACTGCTTATTTATTCAGTGTTGATGTGTGTGACCGTCCAGCTTTTTTTAGCTAGAGTAGGCCACAGCTTCCCGTAGATCAATGGCGTCATTTTCAACAGAAAAAAACTGACAGAAATAAACATGTTAAAAGTGTCTTAAAGCGGTTGTTTCATCATGAGATCCTGAGAGTGTTTGGCTCTGACTCACAAACCAAGCTGGTCACAGTAGCCGACCTTCAGTGAATCACATTAACTGTTTACTACAGTGATTGTTTATGTGAAGAGTAGTCTGTAAACATTTACAAATAACGTTTAACATAATGCCAAGCTTTACATGTGGCGCTCTGCTGAACTCATTAAAGGTCCCATATTGTCAAAACTTAAATTTCCTGGCTTTTTTCATGATAACTGAGGTCTAGGTGCTATGTAACTACCATATAAGTTTCAAAACAGTCAGTCCACAGTAAAATGCACACAGCCTGCTTAAAGTAGCTGTGATTTTTCACGAACCGTTGTGACTTCCGTAAAAAGTTGACGTCAGAACTACACAGTCACCGCCTTCAGTCACCACCCTGAGCACCGCCCACCGTCCCACTCTCCTTTAGCCAAACCCCCAGACAACATCGCGTCTATTGTTCCAGCCACAATTAATCACAACAATGTATATACAATTACAAATTATTATATATAAATCGTCAGTTTGTTGCTTTACACACATGCACACAGCGATTATTAGAAAACAACAGGCCAATCAGAAGAGAGGCTCATGAATATTAATTAGGCCAAAATCGACCTGCTCTCAGCAGAGCTCCTGAGAGAGGAGCTGTAAAAATATATTGAGATGGTTTTTGGTACTTATACCGCAAATATATATTCTTAAGGACATCAAAACCTAAAATAAAACTCCAGAAAGGTGTAAAATATGGGACCTTTAAAATATACTTCGTTTGTATTCCTCCAGGGGGCGCTCGACATTAAAAAAACCATAATAAACCATAGAGAGACTCTTGAAGCTCAGAGTGAGAAAACTTTATTGACAAATGTAAGCAAATACATATGGCAAATATACAGCAGTCAAGTGAGATCTGTGTGTCTTATCTGAAGAAAATATAAACAAACTGCATGAGAAGATTAGATTACAAAATATAATTAAAAATGAAAGCGTTATATTAAATAATCTAGCGTGGGCAAAGCAATATTTGGCAATCTTCAGTATCACTTGCATTTTGAGCATTAATGTGAGAATATGTTATGGTTTGTTCTCAAATCATCTTTTAGGGTGGAAATGAGCCGCCTATAAATGAACATAAACACCAGCGTATGAATATATACAGCCATTAGAAATAAATGAAGAACAATAAATTATATTTTAAAAATAGTTATACGAAAAATTACCACAATTACGTACCTGCTGTGTGAATATGTGCTCGATCCTGATCAGCTTCTTGATCTGATGTCATAAACCAGAAGAATGACAGTAGCCACGCCCACCAGAGCAGAGAGGACCAATCGGATCACAGCTTCAGTAGAACCACAGCAGTGGACAGAGTCTGAGGAATAAAAACACCAAACTGAGATCAGCTCAGTCAATAAACGTTAATATCAGCGCCGACATCAACTAATATCAGCTGCTGCTGTACCTGAACATGTGTGACAGAGTTGA
>NW_015660599.1:28538-38258 GCF_001515625.1 Sinocyclocheilus rhinocerous | reverse complement strand
CACATGACCAGCATAAACCAGCACATGACCAGCATAAACCAGCAAAGGACCAGCATAAACCAGCATCCCAGTGTCAAAACATACCTAACCAGCATATGCTGTTTTTTTCAACAGGGAAATAACTTCATGACGACTTACTAAAGTAAATTAGCTTCACATTTAAATTTCACCTTAAAATATAAGCAAGTGAAACAAATATTTAACTCACCATAGAGAGTGAGATAGAATCTTTTGCTCATTGGTCTGGTCTGTAATTCAACACTGAACACAACAGTGAACATGATGATGATGAACATTGTGAAGAATTACTGCTAATGACAGGACAAGGCAGACGAGCTGAAAACATAAGAATTATTTTCTGGTCATTGTGTCCATCTCGAACTATAAAATGATCATTTGAAAGACTGGATGTTCTCTACTCACCATAGACAGAAACTCTGAATGCTTTTGATACCCGTTTTCTTCCATTTAACGTTAGTTTGTAACGTCCAGCATGTTCAGTTGTGGTGTTTGTGATGGTCAGAGATCCGGTTTGATTGTCCAGCTTCAGTCTGTCTCTGAATCTCCCGTCAGGACCATCAAATGTGGAGAATCGTCCAGCAGCTCTGATGATTTCAGCTATTAAAGCCATATCTGTTTCACACTCCCACAGTATGTCGCTGTCACTTACTTCAGTAAGATTAATGTTTAGAGTGACAGAATCTCCCTCAGTCACTGATATTTCTTCTGCATCACAAACACGCACAGAAACAGGGTTTGTCACAGATTGAGACTTTTAACCCTGTTGAAAAAAAACAGCATATGCTGGTTAGGTATGTTTTGATGCTGGGATGCTGGTTTAAGCTGGTCCTTTGCTGGTTTATGCTGGTCCTTTACCAGCACATGACCAGCATAAACCAGCAAATGGACCAGCATAAACCAGCACATGACCAGCATAAACCAGCAAATGGACCAGCATAAACCAGCACATGACCAGCATAAACCAGCAAATGGACCAGCATAAACCAGCACATGACCAGCATAAACCAGCAAAGGACCAGCATAAACCAGCATCCCAGTGTCAAAACATACCTAACCAGCATATGCTGTTTTTTTCAACAGGGAAATAACTTCATGACGACTTACTAAAGTAAATTAGCTTCACATTTAAATTTCACCTTAAAATATAAGCAAGTGAAACAAATATTTAACTCACCATAGAGAGTGAGATAGAATCTTTTGCTCATTGGTCTGGTCTGTAATTCATAACGTCCAGCATGTTCAGTTGTGGTGTTTGTGATGGTCAGAGATCCGGTTTGATTGTCCAGCTTCAGTCTGTCTCTGAATCTCCCGTCAGGACCATCATCATATACAGTCATGCTGCCAGTCGTTACGTTGGTATCAACTATCAAATATTTCCCAAACCACCACTGAATCCACTCACCCTGATTTATTTGAGTAAGACGAGTGTTTAGAGTGACAGCTTCTCCTTTAATCACTGACACTGATGCCCGTGCTGTGTAACCAAACACTCCTGAAGAACAGAGTTTGTCATGAAGCTTGACTAAAACACTTTTAAAACTGAGCAATAACTTTGAGCTTCATATTTAATTGAGTCAATCCCTTACAACTGTACAAAGAGTTGAGTAAAATCACACTCATTTATGTGCATATGAGAATATCAGTGAATGTTAATCCTCTCTGACTAATTTATTAGATGGTACCAGAACCATAAAAACACATTTCAAACTCACCGACCAGACGCCACAAACACAAACAGAACAAAACTAATTTGAGAAACATTCTCTTCATCGGTTCACTGCATAGTGCTGCTTAAAATGGCTGAAAGCACTCTGAAACACGACTGAGCTGTGATATTCATCTGGCTGTGACCTCAGACATAGTTTCCGCTCCCACATCCATCAACAAGCTTTCGCTGATCTTACATTTTTAAATGAATTCTGGCCCGGCATGAAAACTAACAGCAGGAGTGTTGGATTCGATACCCATTCATCATCTTTAATGTCAATTTCTTGCATTTAATCAATCAATTCAATTAGGATAACAAGACACCACAGGACTGTTACCAATCAAATGAAATCAGTATCAACGAATTCCATCTTTGCACAGAAAAAAACAGAAGCTGCATCTTAAAGGAACAGGTCACCTAAAAATGACAATTAGCTGAAAATGTCCTCATCCTCAGGGCATCCGAGATTAGCTAAACAAATATGTGGCTGGATTTTGATGTGAGAGACAACAGCAGATGCACTTTTTCACTGCAGGAAGCGTTATTATGAATTATGGACTCGTGTTTTAGCTGGAAGCAATGGTTTACAGTTAAAAACATCTCAAAAATAAACATTTAAGCAAATTTTCATTTTTGGGTGAACTTTTACTTTAATGAATGAGTCATTGAATCATTCATTAAACCAATTCAGGAACGAATGAGTCATTGACTCACTCGATTCTTTCGAAAACGCGGCTTTATTCAGTACCAAGTGTCGCACTGAGAGATCAGCGGTTCTTCTGTGGATTTGTTTGGAACAGTTTGTTGTGAAATAGAGCACAAACCTGTTAACTCGACGTTAACTGTTGTATGAAATCAAAATAACATTTGCAGTTGTGCTGATATTTGTGAAAAACAGCACTCTTGCTCATGTGATATTGCTTAACTATGTTATATGAGGAAAATATAAAAGATATGAAAAGTCTTTTTCCTTCACATCTTGAATATCGGGGTCATTCTAACAGGCTAAATCAAGCAATCTTGTGTGCAATCTTAATGCGCACATGCACTAGTTTATCACACTAAACTACTGTTCATTGTGTGTAAAAGTTAAAGTTAATGTAAAAGTTAATGAAAACATACAGTAACCAGTAAATGCGATTGTTCGTTTGGATAAATTTGCATTTGATTAACTGCGAAATTTGGTGTTGGGAAAATTTGATGAGAAATGCTTTAGTTTAGTGGCTTTTGATTGTAGACTTTAGTATTTTGGCAAATCTGAGCAAAGTAACTCTAATTGAAACACATGTGAGGTTACATTAGTCTTTTCTTCTGGAGAGAGAAGTGTAGTGACCTGGATCAGTGTTTTCTGAAAGTAACGCAAGTTATGGTGCCTTTACTTCGGGGCTTCAAGCAATACTGTTAACAACCGTTTGAAGGATTTATAAAAACAAAAACAAACGTCAATTAACATGACATGAATTAACATTCCACACAACATAAATCATGTCAAAGATGAACAAATGACTACAAAGACAACACAGAACCAATAAAGACGTCAGGAAGAGCAGCAAACATGACAAAACAACCAAACAAATCATGCAAATAAAAGACAAAACCTTCACAGCATCATGAATCTATATGTGATGTTTCATGTGCTAAAGGTTCATTGCGTGAATATAATCATATCTGGCAGTAAACTACTGTACATATATACACTACCAGTCAAAAGTTTTTGAACAGTAAGATTTTTAATGCTTTTTAAAGAATTCTCTTCTGCTCACCAAGCCTGCATTTATTTGATCCAAAATACAGCAAAAACAGTAATATTGTGAAATATTTTTACTATTTAAAATAACTGTTTTCTATGTGAATATCTGTTAAAATGTAATTTATTTCTGTGATGCGCAGCTGTATTTTCAGCATCATTACTCCAGTCTTCAGTGTCACATGATCTTCAGAAATCATTCTAATATGCTGATTTGCTGCTCAAGAAACATTTATTATAATTAATATTTAAAACAGTTTAAAACTAATTTTTTCAGGATTCTTTGATGAACAGAAAGATCCAAAGATCAGCATTTATCTGAAATAAAAAGCTTTTGTAACATTACACACTATACCATTCAAAAGCTTGGAGTCAGTATCATTTTTCTGGGGGGGAAGAAATTATAGAAATTAATACTTTTCAAAAGTGATGATAAAGACATTTATAATGTTACAAAAGATTTATATTTCAGATAAATGCTGTTCTTCTGAACTTTCTATTCATCAAAGTAACCTGAAAAAATTCTACTCAGCTGTTTTCAGCATAATAATAATCAGAAATGTTTATTGAGCAGCAAATCAGAATATTAGAATGATTTCTGAAGATCATGTGACACTGAAGACTGGAGTAATGATGCTGAAAATACAGCTTTGAAATCACAGGAATAAATTACAGTTTAACAGATATTCACATAGAAAGCAGTTATTTTAATTAGTAAAAATATTTCACAATATTAATGCTTTTGCTGTATTTCGGATCAAATAAATGCAGCCTTGGTGAGCAGAAACATTCAAAATCTTACTGTTCAAAAACTTTTGACTGGTCGTGTAATTTAACATAAGAAAATGTATAAAGAACTATATATGTCGCCGTCTTTTTCTGTGTATTGATGGTTTGGATTCGAAAGTTGAATTAAAATAATGGAAAACAGCAATAAAGTACTTTGAAATGGAAGAGAAACTGAACACTGAAACTGGAACGGAATGGACTCCATCTACTCTCACTCTTAAAACACTCCTCTGATTCAGCTTATACACGTCATTTATTGATTTATTGCTTTAAAATAACTCTGAGGTACCTGTACACCAGCCATAGTTCTGATCGAATCACATTCGATTTAAATCGCGTTCTGATCGGTCCCGCGTGTAAATGTGCCGCGGCCCCTTTAAGCGCGACTCCATTTTTCGGCGAAATTTTTTATCAAAGTTCCTGAAAAACTTGAAGGGTCCGAATCCACTCCGACTTTATTAACGAGACTCCGAAATCCGGATTAACGGAGGAACTTCAGCAGTCATCCGGCTGATATTAAACACCGAAACTACCTACCATTAGGCTGTTATTGTTATTAATTATCATCATCTTTTCATCAGCATCTGAGTTTGGCTCAAACCGGATCAGACATGACGAGTGAGTCCAGAACAACAAAACTGTCTATAACAGCATTCAACACTGTATAACAGCTAATTCTGCTCAACTAAGCTACATACATACACGCATATGATATATATCCAATGCTGTTACACATAAGAAGCAATAGTGCAATAATGCACACAGCATTACACTGTAATAAACGATTCCTCACTGTTTTCTGATACTATCAACTCAAGTTCATCTACGAATCTGTAATTGGTGTTTTCATTGTTTGGCACTTTTGCATGACTGGATTCATTTCTTAAAGAAGCAGTTTAAACAAAACAATTTTTTTTTTTACTTAATTCGCGGTTATATCAGATCAGAGCTGAACTGAGCTCTTTTCCGATCAGGTGAATGTTTAACCAGGTAAAAGTTCTCGGTTTAACAGAGTTGAAAGTCCGCGTGAAAAAAAAGTCCTTCTTATTACGTAATTATTGTGTTGGCTGTGTCTGTAAATGTGCTGAACGTAATGCATACTCCATTCTGTTTGCATACTACAATATCAAAGTATGCTATGAAAAAAAATCGCATTTTTTATATTTTGTCTGTTTGTTTGTTTGTTTATTTATTTATTAATCGCTTTTTATTTTTTTAAATCTTTTTTCTTTATAATGCACTTTTTATTATTTTTTATTATTTGCTTTTAAACTGAGCACAACTCAGTTCATTTTAGAAAACCTTACAGACTGCAGAAATAGTATGCTAGCATGCCATTCGGAACGTATTTTATCTTTTCGTAAGTTCGATCAAATCGTGAGTCAAAAATATGATTAAATAATCAGTTAATTTGCTGAGCACATTGTATTGTGGACATTTTGTCAAAATTACAAATAGATCATTTGGCGTAATTAGTTTTAATTTTAATTATTATTATTAGTTTTGCTTCTTTGTAATTTTAATTTATAATTTTTTATTTTTATATGCACAATTAATTTATATTCTTTAAATGTGTGCTTTTTTTTTAGGTTTGCTCTTAAACTGAACAAAACACACCTCAATTAATTTTATATATGTATGTTTGTATTTATTTATGTTAGGTATTTTTATTTATAATTTACATTTTTAATGCACAATTCTTTTTTACATTTTTGCATCTTTTTTAATTTTACAAGTACATCATTTATTATATTTATTTTATTTGTATATATATATATATATATATATATATATACAGTACTTTCAACAGCTGTTGTGGGGGAATCCTAAGCCCCTCCCCTCTGCTGATGTATGAAGGGAGTGGCTCCGCCTCCACTACTGTGCTAAGAGATCCCCAAGCCCCGCCCCCCGTGCATATGTTCCTGCTCTGATAAGAGAGTCTCCTAGTGCTCTCTTGTCCCGTCTCTCTCTGTCTCTCTCCATCCGTCTCTGTGCAGACAGACGGTCGGCAGCATGTCGGACTCCAGTCCAGCTCCGGCACAGAGCAAAAGCAAAGCTAAACCCTGCAAGAGAGGCAGTTTACCCAGCAGGACCAGCCCGGGTGAGTGCCGCCGCAGCGGGGAGACAGAAGGGCTGAGAGATAGACGGGGTGGGGTGTGATAGGGGACCATATCTTCAAGCAGTTCAGGCCAGTTTGGAGTTTGTTTTCTTTTTGAGTGCTTTTTTACTCAGCAAAATGGATGCCATATTAAAATAAATATTTAAAAATATTTATTAAATATTATTTTATTTAAACAGTTTTTTATTGAATTATTTTTAAATGATTTTAAATGTATTTACTAATCTCCGTTGCACTGGTCAAACACATGTGAGGTGAATTATTAATGGTCAGTGTTTCAGTCTGATCTCAGAACAGAAACGACCAACTTTCATCATTTTCCAGCCAGTTTTGTTGGTTTCGTCCTGAACGCTTCAATATATTAATGAAAAGTGCAGGAAAGTGGGATTGTGGGAAAGTGTTGGTCCAGGCGTGAGAGCTCATGAAATACACAGGAGCTTGTGCGTCCGGTTTTACCTGAGCCTGCAACCTTCTGGTTTATCTGAAAGAGACGAGAACGCAACGATTACAAGAAAATTCAGTTAAGTGCACAACAATATATGACTCTAGGATATGTCTTAGTGAATGATTGCACAGGAGAAAAAAAAGATACAAAAAATGTAGAGAGAAAAAAGTGTAAACTAATGAAGAGAACATGAATGAAAAACATAATATTTTAAACTTAACATTTTGACAGTCCAAAGATTGTGGGAAAGTGTTGGTCCAGGCGTGAGAGCTCATGAAATACACAGGAGCTTGTGCGTCCGGTTTTACCTGAGCCTGCAACCTTCTGGTTTATCTGAAAGAGACGAGAACGCAACGATTACAAGAAAATTCAGTTAAGTGCACAACAATATATGACTCTAGGATATGTCTTAGTGAATGATTGCACAGGAGAAAAAAAAGATACAAAAAATGTAGAGAGAAAAAAGTGTAAACTAATGAAGAGAACATGAGTGAGAAACATAATATTTTAAGCTTAACATTTTGACAGTCCAAAACACAGATGAATATCTATTTGCAACCATTTAGATTGAAAAACAACCTTACATTTAAAAATAACATCATAAATACTAGTAATATTACTAAAAATAATACATGCATACTAATATAATTATAAATAAATAATTATATTATATATAATACATACACACTAATGTAATTATAATTACAAATTTTAATTAAAAAAGGACAAAAATTATATACTTTTTTTTTTTATTCTTAATTTTTTTAATTGTTATATCTTAGCTGACCTGTACTGGACTTTACATAGAAAATGTATTATTATTACACAACAAACCGTTGTGTATTTCTGTTGTAGAGCTCCATCTGCTGGACGTGTGTGTGTGTGTGTGTGTGTGTGTGTATTTCACTTCACAGCTTATTCTGCTCAATAACCGCCTGCATACACAGTAAAAGGCTAAAATAGAACAGCCAATCACGGTCGTTGAGGGGCGGGGCTTATCTGAAACAGAATAATATGTCAGTTTGTGATTGGTTGTACAGAAACTAGAAGAAAAATAAACACACACAATTGGCTTAAAAATGTAAAAGAACCATAAATTGTAATTTGCAGATTATGTTTCTGAATTAAATGCTTATAAGGCATGTCCATTCATTCGGTGACCATCTTATATTTGGTTGAAATTTCAAAAAAAAAAAGAAATGCATTTTTAATGCATTAAAAAGTCTTTAGCAAACTTTAGTGAAAAAAAATGTCTAGATGTGCAACAAAACACCACGTTACAATAATATATATCAATAAAAAATGTAAAAGAAAGAATTATGTATACTAATAAACACTACTAGAGATAATATTAAAGAAAGTATTAACAAACTTAAGCGAATTAGTTTCTAGATGCGCATAAAAAACAAACAAAAAAAGTCTTATGTTTAAATTCAAATGAGAAAAATCTGACAACAATGGCATCATAAATTCTTAAACTCAAATCACAAATAAAACTTTTTTTTTTAGGGTAGATCGGCTAATGTGCATTTTTGAGTAAAAGACGTGTGATTGGCTCGTTTGACTGAGAGGCGGGGCTAATAAATACTACAATAATAAAACAAATAGAAAAAAATAGTCATAAAATAATAATACTTGTATTTAAAAATAAAAAAAATCTATATAAATATACGTATACACACAAATAAAACTGTATTTTTCAGGCTGGTGTGTGTTCTGGAGTAAACAGACACGCGATTGGCTTGTTCGACTGAGAGGCGGGGCTACAGCTGCCTTACTGAGCACTTCATTTCTCTCCTTTCCTCCTTGAATAAAATGTTACATAATGAGGTCACATGACTACAGTGAAGCGCACTACTTGTGCACAAGTACACACTACAGAGTATGTACTGCACAGTACGCTAGTGCTGCATTGGGACGCAGCCACACACACACACACACACACACACACACACACAGAGGTGTGTTCATGCTGGTTTTCCCAGGATTCCACTGGAAACGCAGTAGGGTTTAAACACACAGTGGTGCGTCCCGCCACCACACCCCCCTCCCCCCCATCTGCAACGTGGTACGAGCCAAACACGAGTGAACCCGAGCGTCCCGACACACACTGAGAGAATCGCTGCAGTGAGAGACAGACACACGCACATATAGCCGGACAGGAAGTGCTTGTTACCCTGAGCATCCCAGCAGAGATCAGGCTACACACAGGTACCACACACGTGCCTTTCAGCTCTGCATGCGGCTCTCCGTGTTCATGTGTGTGTGTGACGGCTTTATTTGCACTGGTCTGAGGTGCTTTAAATAGAATGTTGTGGAATGATCACCTTAAAGTCACATGATGAGAGTCAAACTCTTTCTATATATTTATATTACATGTGTTTATATATATATATATATACAGTATCTCACAGAAGTGAGTACACCCCTCACATTTTTGTAAATATTTTATTACATCTTTTCCCCGAGCGTCCCGACACACACTGAGAGAATCGCTGCAGTGAGAGACAGACACACGCACATATAGCCGGACAGGAAGTGCTTGTTACCCTGAGCATCCCAGCAGAGATCAGGCTACACACAGGTACCACACACGTGCCTTTCAGCTCTGCATGCGGCTCTCCGTGTTCATGTGTGTGTGTGACGGCTTTATTTGCACTGGTCTGAGGTGCTTTAAATAGAATGTTGTGGAATGATCACCTTAAAGTCACATGATGAGAGTCAAACTCTTTAGTGTTTTGACAGGAAAATTGTTGCGTTTCAATGCCAATTTTATAGCTGTATATCTCTCTACATATTTTTCTATAAAGTTTTTTTTAAATAACTGATATCTCTCTTTCTATATATTTATATTACATGTGTTTATATATATATATATATATATATACAGT
>NW_015660599.1:18611-27859 GCF_001515625.1 Sinocyclocheilus rhinocerous | reverse complement strand
TATATATATATATATGTGTGTGTGTGTGTGTGTGTGTAATTAAGTTTAATGAAGACTTACATTTTCATATATTTCTGTGTATAATATATCGTGACTTTCTTCTTACTGACAAAAAAAGATGTTTTTCGAATGTTTTTTAAGTGGTTTATCATCAATATATTACTTGTACTACCAATTATATTATTGTTTTCGGACTCATCTTAGATTTACCTGTTTCTAGTGCACTGAAGTGTGAGTGTGAAGCATCTGTTAGTGACACTGATGAATGAGTGTCGTCTGCACATGAGCGCTGTGCTTTAATAATGAGAATCAGATGCTCCAGCTCGTACTGTATGTGATGGTTTCCACACTGAATGCTGCACTGCTGTCATGAACGACCCTGACAAAAACCAGCCAGTTAGTCGGTCAGTTTTTCCTGCTAAATGTTGTTAAGTAGATAGTAAAGCATTGCTAGGGTGTTGTTCCTGGTTGCTGTGTGGTTGCTGAAGTGTTCTAGATTATTTATAGTGTGTTACTAGGTTACTAGGGCATCGCTAGGGCGTTGTGGATGGTTGCTATGCGTTTTTTTCTTCCTGTATGGTGTGAATTGTCTTAGTGATCCTCTGGTCTTTAGTCTGACTCGGGTCCCTCCTTCAGTGTGTGGAGTTCTTTTTAAATTTTATCTTCCAGCAGGTGAAAATCGTGAGAGAACACACAACTAAGAGCACCTGTACCAGTGACTGTCTTTAACAGCACTATTATTAGCATCTTTAATAACCGTCCGTGTGTGTGTGTGTGTGTGTGTGTAGATATGTTTGGCTCTGCTGACGTGAGGCCTTTGATGTCCCAGCGCTCTCTGCCCGGCACACCAGTCACCCACAAACACCTGCCCATCAACCTGCGCACATCCATGGACGGCAAATACAAGGAGATCGCGGAGGTGTGCGACTGTGCGTTTGTTTCTAACGTGTGTGATTGTAATGCGTGTGGTTGTAACGTGTGTGTATAATTGTAACGCACGTGTGTTTGTAACACATGTGTGATTGTAGCGTATGATTGTAATGTATGTGGTTGTAACACGTGTGTGATTGTAATGCATGTGTGTGTATGATTGTAATGCGCTTTTGTAACGTGTGTTTGTAACACGCATGTGATTGTAACGCATGTGTGACTGTAATGCATGTGTGTGTTTGTAATGTGTGTGTAACGTGTATGATTGTAACGTGTGTAACACGTGTGTTTGTAACGTGTGTAACGTATGATTGTAACGTGTGTTATTGTAACGCGTGTTTGTAACACGTGTGATTGTAACGTATGATTGTGACGTGTGTGTTTGTAACACGTGTGTGATTGTAATGCATGTGTGTGTATGATTGTAACACTCTTTTTTAACGTGTGTGTTTGTAACATGCATGTGATTGTAACGAATGTGTGGCTGTAATGCATGTGTGTGTAACGTATGATTGTAACGCGTGTGTGTAACACGTGTGTGATTGTAAACCATGTTTGTAACACGTGTGTGATTGTAACGTAAGATTGTAACGTGTGTGTTTGTAACACGTGTGTGATTGTAATGCATGTGTGTGTATGATTGTAACTTGCTTTTGTAACGTGTGTGTTTGTAACGTGTGTGTGATTGTAGCACGTGTGTGCGTTTGCTCTTCAGCGTGAGTGTTTGTAACATGTATGTGTGTGTAACGCATGTGTAGGAGCTGCTGGCAAGGAGTCTGACGGACAGCGACATGCGTTGCGCTCCGTACGAGTTTCCTGAAGAGAGTCCCATTGAACAGCTGGAGGAGAAACGCCACCGTCTGGAGCGACAGATCAGTCAGGACGTCAAGTACAACCCGCACACACACATCCTAACTGTGTGTAATGCAACTAATTTTTTTGCGCACACTGAAAGCCAATCAGTATATATTTCATGTTTAAGGTTCATTACGTGGAATTGTAATTTTTTAATAAAATATTAAAAACAAGCACATAAAAAAAACAAAGTAAAATAAAAAATAAAATGGGAATATTATTAATCTTAAAGATATTTATTAATAATATTGGTAATATTATTTATTATTAATAATAAGCTACTTCTAATATATTTAGTAAGCTATTTTATATAATTTGTTAAATAAACTTATAAATACAGCAACTTTCCCTTCCAACTGTGATCCTAAAGGTCTTTGACCGAGTTGTTAGACTGATTTTTTAAGCATATTTCAGAGTATTTTAAGTCTTTTAATCAAGCAAATTATGTTTTGAGAACCTTTAAAGTTTCTGAAAGTCAAAAAATCATTTGTTTGTGAAAACTTGGCCTAGAGTGTATTATAACGGCTTCGCACCTGCTCAGGCGTTTTGTTTGCGATCTGTGTGAATTCTTTGCTTTGAACACACCGACCCAAAACACCCAACAAACACCGCAGACATTCATAATCGCACACAGACACAAAAAGCCACAGTTTGGCCGCGTTTCAGCCGTTTGTGTGGGTGTGTTTGGGTTTGTGTCTCTTACAGATGCTTAAACACACACTCTTTCTGCTCGGGTGGAGAGTTTGAGATTCCTTCTGCTGCATTTTAAATGAAAGTGATTTAGAAAAATCAATCCGAGTGATTTGTACTCTCTCATCTCGTGTGTGTGTGTGTGTGTGTGTGTGTTACTCACTCAAATCTGCCGCTTCGCCTCACATCCTTCAAGGCTTGAGCCCGAGATTCTGCTGCGAGCGAAACAAGACTTCATGAAAATAGACAGCGCAGCAGACCTGGAGTGAGTCACTGCTATCTGTCCATCTGTCTGTCTGTCTCTCCGTCTGCATCTCTCAGCTCATGTGTCCGTCTGCAGGAGTCTGAAGGACAGTCATGTGGACGTGGTGGACCAGCACCATATGGAGCAAGAGCCGCTGATGGAGAAAAACTTCCAGCGCGTGTCCATCTCAGGAGACGAGAAGTGTGGGGTGAGAACCAGAGAAACCAGCTTCAGTTAGTTTGCATGAAAAATGACAATAAAACAGAGATATAACGTTTACAGCACTTATTAATCTGGGTTGTGCACCTTTGTATGTGTGCTAATACATTTTAACAAGTGCAAATTAACCTCAGGTAGTATTTTTGTAGCACTTTTCACAATGTTAATAATACTAAAAAGCAACCTACAGAATAAAAACACAGAATATTTTAACTTACTGCAACAAAATTCTTGCTAGGTGTGAATCTTCCATTTTCATTTTGAAGAAGAATTAAAATAAATTGAAGAAATTTCAGTATCACTTAAGAAAACCTTGAATCCTTGAATGAGGTGATAAATCAATAATTCATTTGAAAACATTTTCAAAATTTTTTTTAAATCAAGTAAGCAATCAATTATTAACATGTGAATAAATATTTGATAAATCATTTGATAAAATCAGTTTAGTCTTTGTTTTTTAGTTAAAAATATTAACAATTATTTTCCTTCATTGAAATATAGCTGAATTAGAAATATTAGATGAAAAACTTAAACTGCAATTCAAAATGAAATTTAGCTAATATAGAAATTACTAATAAAACAAAACAAATCTGTATTAGCATGATTTTTATACAGAAAAAGTTTTCGTCTAACTTCTTTAAGCTTTGTTCTTTAAAAAATCTTGATATTAATTTTTCTCCAAGTTTTGTTCTTTAAAAATTTGCTAATGTTAACTTTTCTCTAAGTTTTTTTTATTCATTATGTTTTGTTTTTTAAGCAGTTCTTAATATTAAGTTTTATCTAAGTTTTTTTCTCTAAGTTCTGTAAGTTTTGTTCTTTAATTATTCTTAGTTTTTTCTCTAAGTTCTGTAAGTTTTGTTCTTTAATTATTCTTAGTTTTATTGTTTTTTCTCTAAGTTCGATAAGTTTTGTTCTTTAAAAACTCTTAATATTAAGTTTTCTCAGTTTTTTCTGAGTTCTGTAAGTTTTGTTTTTTAAATATTCTTAGTTTTATTTTTTCTCCAAGTTCTCTAAGCTTTGTTCTTTAAAAAATCTTGATATTAAGTTTTCTCTAAGTTTTGTTGTTTAAACATTTGTTAATGTTCAGCTTTCTCTGTTTTTTACTACATTCTCTGTTTTGTTCTTTAAGCACTTCTTAATATTAACTTTTATCTAAGTTTTGTTCTTTATAAAATTCCTAAAATTTAATTTAAATTTAACTTAATTTCCTTAAAATTTAGTTTTAAGTTTTGCTCTTAAATTTTTTTTATATTAATTAGGTTTTCTCTAAGTTCTAAGTTTTGTTCTTTACAAATTTGTTAATGTAAAGCTTTCTCTGTTTTTTTCTACGTTCTCTGTTTTGTGCTTTAAGCAGTTCTTAATATTAAGTTTTATCTAAGTGTTTTCTCTCTAAGTTCTGTAAGTTTTGTTCTTTATAAAATTCCTAAAATTAAGTTTTCTCTAAGTTCTTTAAATATTCTCAGTATTAATTTTTTCTCTAAGCTTTGTTCTTTAAAGATTCTTAATATTAAGTTTTCTCTAAGTTCTCCAAGTTTTGTTCTTTAAAAATTCTTACCATTAATTGTTTTCTCCAAGTTCTCAAATTTAAGTTGTTTTGAGCATGTTTAGATATTTTTACTGTAAAACAGGACAAATACACTGATTCACTGTTGTTGACTGATTCTAGATGGATTCTTGTGGCGTTTGTGTGTTCAGGTGCCGTTCACGGATCTGGTGGATGCAGCGAAGTGTGTTGTGAAGGCCTTGTTCATCAGAGAGAAGTACATGGCTGTGTCTCTGCAGACCTTCTGTAAAACCACGGCACGATCCCTGCAGGAGCTCGGCCAGAGACCGCCGGACATCGACGCGCTCGAGGACCTTCACGACAGTCCCGTCGACTCAGGTGTGTGTGAGCACCTCGACATGCTACAGAGCCCAGCACAAGCCAGCTCTGACCTGTGTGTGTGTGTGTGTGTGTCTCAGACATGTCCGTTCACCCGCCGGTGTCAGAAACACACCCGTACGAGGGCCAGGACATGAAGAACCTGCCGCCGGACTCCGGATACAGCTGCAGGATGGTGGATGGAGTCATTCACGTCTACACTGCACAAAACCCCACGGACGAGTGAGTTTCGGGGACAAACCGACTGCAAACGTCCTCTGAATTAGCTAAATTTAGCTAAACCTCCTTTTGGGGACGTCCTCGAAAGGGAAAATAGATCTTGAAGACACATGAGCCTGTTTCAAACCCTCGAATAGCCTTAACAGCAATGCACTGAAAAAAAACAGAAACAGTTTTCACACGAAATGTTGAAGTAGAAAGACTGAAATTGTTTTTTCTTGTAAAACATGCTCTAATAATTGTATTTTATGAACAACTTTGAATCAAATCATTGTAGAAGCTAACAAGTAAACAAACAATAAAAAAAATATATATATATGTATATGTATATATATATATATATATATATATGTATAAAATTGTATTTATATATAGACTTATATATGTATTTTAATAAATAAAAAAGCTTCATTGCACACAATGCAGTGCATTCTGAATTTCAGATGCTGAATTTCAATTCAAATTTTAATTCTAACAAAGTAGAATCAGTGTTATTATTTTTAACTAAAACTATTTAAAAAACACATTTATGTTAATTGAAAAAAAGAAAATATAAAAACACTTATTTTATTCTTTGCAGGGTTATTATTGTTAACTATAACTACAACCATTTAAAAAAAACATTTGTGTTACTTAGTAAAATAAACATTAACTGAAACAAAATAAAATAACTTAAAATTAAACTAATTTTATTTCAGCTAGTTTGTAGCTAGGGCACATTTCTAATTTTCAATTAGCTTAAGTTCTAAAATGACGAAAACAATTAAAATAATAAAAACTAAATAGGCATATTTAAAAAAAATATTCAAACCAACAAAAACACACAACAAAATTACTAAAACTTACTTTAAAATTAAAATTAATACAGAAAATATAAGCAATCAATGATCAACATGTGAATAAATATATAAAAGATGCAATTTGACAATAGAAGGTAATAAACAAATTTGAAAATACAAGTTAAATTTGGCTAATATTAAAAATTTATAAAAAGAAATCATAATCTTCAAACAATGACATCATTAACTATGCATAAAAATATTTAAAAAATGTAACTTAATAAAATAAACATTAACCGAAATTAAATTTGTACAGAAATTAAACTGCTTTATTTCAGCTAGTTTGTAGCCAGGACACATTTCTTATTTGTGTTTAGTTTAAGTACTAAAGTTACTTAAATAAAAAGTAAATGGGCAAAAAAAATTAATTAATTAAAAAAATAAAAACAACATAATTACTAAAATGTTAACTAAAATTAAAATGAATACAAAAATTATAAAAATAAATAACAAATTCAAAATATTATATATTAATATATACTAAAATAGTACAATTTAAATGAACTGATATTCAAAGAAATTCAATCTAGAAAATCAAACAAATAACTATATAAATGTGAATAAATATTTAAATGATTATGTAATTTGACAACAAAAATAATCAATAAAACACAAAACTGAAAATACTACTGATAGTATAATAATAATGCTAATCTTCAAACAACAAAAAGTGTCTTCATGACAGGAGCGTGTGCATATATGATGCCTAAAAACACTCACTATGTAGGCGGCACACTAGGGTTGAAACGGTTTGCTTTATAGTTTGTGTCAGCGCTTGAATACAGCTTGAACAGAACAGCAGGACGTCTGTCGTTTAAGTAAACGTTAGTGAATCGTCCGCAGGAGCACCGAGCTGGACCTGCCGTATCCAGACCTGCAGGAATACATCGCCGACATGACCCTGATGATGGCGCTCATCATTAACGGCCCCGTGTGAGTGCCTCGTTTCCCAGCATGCACTGGGCTCGGCGCACACCTGTGCGTTCTGCCGCGTCTGATGTGTGTGTTTCTCTACAGAAAGTCGTTCTGTTACCGGCGGCTGCAGTATCTGAGCTCTAAGTTTCAGATGCACGTCCTGCTGAACGAGATGAAGGAGCTCGCCGCGCAGAAGAAGGTGCCACACAGAGACTTCTACAACATACGCAAGGTGAAATATCAATTAATGCATCATTCAATCATCAGTATGTACATACATAAATAAGCCAAATGGAAGTACAACTCAATATTTAGATTTTTTTGCACCCTCAGATTCCAGATTTTCATATGATGCATAAATCTCAATTTTGAAAATTTACACTTAAGACTGGTTTTGTGGTCCAGGGTCAAATATAGAGTTATAGAATATTAAATCTAAGGTAATATAAATTGAATTTACTAGTATAGTAATAATTATAAAAATGAAAATATTTGTATTAAATATTTATAATAAATAAATATAATTCTAAATATATGTAATAAACATATGCAATGTATATAATAAGTATATAAATAATATAATACTACTAATAATGAACAGTATTAGAATATTAAAATGTATAATATTTGAATATTAATGTACAGCATTAGAATATTGAAACATATACGCTATTAAAATGATTATTGAAAATTAAAAATAATTAATATAATATTATTTTTTTAAATGTTAGAAAAATATACAACAAAATATAAATATATTATAGAAAATATATTTATCTTTAATATAATGATATTATATAATATTTTACATATAATGTATAATATTGTATAAATATTAATAAGTACACAATATTTTAATAAATACATTTTCAATTTGTGTGTTGACTTTTCTATTAAGCAAATTAAATTCAAATTACAACTATAAACAAACAACAATTGCAAAGGATTGGAAAAAGCCAATTCATAAATTCAAAATTTGGCACCAAAGAGATTCTCGACGAGAAAAACGACGTGAAAAAAGCGCAACAACTAGATCTCGCTCGAAATAAACTGCTGTCAAAACCGATTGGTGTTTCATAGAGCCTCGTTTGTGAAACGCCAGCAGAATGAATTAGCGTGTGAACTGTCTTCAGGTGGACACACACATCCATGCCTCGTCCTGCATGAACCAGAAGCACCTGCTGCGCTTCATCAAGCGCGCGATGAAGAAATATCCGGACGAGATCGTGCACACGGAGGGCGGCCGCGGACAGACGCTGATGGAGGTGTTTGAGAACATGAACCTGACGGCGTACGACCTGAGCGTGGACACGCTGGACACCATGTGCCTGTATGATGGGACCCAGTGATGTAGTGTATATGGAGAAAATTGGTAAGTTGGCAACACTGACGCTAACACAGCGAGTCACGTGACACCTGCCGCTTTGAACAATTATTAAATTATTATTGTTATTATCAAATTGAACAACTGCGAATAGCAGTAACTTAATTCACGTGATGTGTGTACTGCTAGGAATCTTTGGTTTCCTCTTTTTGTGAAATTTAGATGGAAAATGTGTGCCTTTTTATTGTTTTTTGAGTCACTTATCAAAAGTTGCTAAAAGTAGCCAAATAAAATTTAAGAATAGCTACATTTGTTGCTAGGTGCTTTTGGAAGAATTTCAAGAAAACGTTGCTAGGGTAGTCTGAGAAGTTGCTAAATCTAGCAACTAAATTTACATTTAGTAATTTTGCCGACGCTTTTATCCAAAGCTGAGAGATAGAGCTGTGTATCATCAGCATAGCAATGGTAGGAGAAGCCATGTGCCTGTATGATGGGACCCAGTGATGTAGTGTATATGGAGAAAATTGGTAAGTTGGCAACACTGACGCTAACACAGCGAGTCACGTGACACCTGCCGCTTCCTCCGCAGGACAGGAACACCTTCCACCGCTTCGACAAATTCAACTCCAAATACAACCCCATCGGAGAGTCCATCCTCAGAGAGATCTTCATCAAGACCGACAACCACATCCACGGGAAGTACTTCGGACACATCGTCAAGGTACAGACCACAGTTCAGTGCAATTCATGACATACAGTTACTGGAATATCAATGTGTTTATAAAACATGTAATATATGCATTTCTATAAACACATTCAAAAATACATGAATTATGTGTTTAACCTTAAAAAATAAATTCATTTAGCACATTATAAATATTTAAAATAATGAAATGTCAATTAATAAATCATGAAATCAAATGAGAAATAGATTATGAGCATGTGAATAAATTGATTAAATAATAAGTACATTTTATTATTATCAGTATATATATATATAACAAAAAATAAATAAAACTGAATATGCTAGTAATGCCCAAAATTATCAAAATTAAAATATGTATTTATAAATATGTGATGTATAATAAATATAAATATTAATAATATAATAATGTTTAGTACTGGAATATT
>NW_015660599.1:3532-15873 GCF_001515625.1 Sinocyclocheilus rhinocerous | reverse complement strand
GTTCAGTGCATTCAGTGCAATTCATGACATACAGTTACTGGAATATCAATGTGTTTATAAAACATGTAATTCTATAAACAATGAGCATGTGAATAAATTGATTAAATAATAAGTACATTTTATTATTATCAGTATATATATATATATAACAAATTAAATAAAACTGAATATGCTAGTAATGCCCAAAATTATCAAAATTAAAATATGTATTTATAAATATGTGATGTATAATAAATATAAATATTAATAATATAATAATGTTTAGTACTGGAATATTAGAATACAATAATAAAATATTTATAATATAGAAATAATTACAAAATCAAAAAAGTTTTACTGTATAATATTATAAATATAACATTATTATACAATATATATAATATTTATTTCTGTATGCATGTTTAAAAACACATGTAATATGTTTAAAGTTTTAGAAATTAATTCATTTAATGCATTACATTTAACACAACACAATATTTTTTTTATTTAAATAAAATATTTTTAAGACATCATTTTGCTTTATTTCCTAAGTCTATATTTTAAAAATAATTAGTAAAATAAATTTTATAAAAAAAAACAATAAAAAAATATTTAAACTGACTTTTAATATATTTTGTCCTTTCATTATGCAGTTTTAAGAGAATGAGACATAATAATATCCAAAACTGTCTTTTTAATAATGCAACTTTTACATTTAATTTCTAATATTAAAGTAAATTGCTACATGTTGAAAGGAATGAACATATTTAAATAAAAGTTTAATTAATAAAACAATAATATGTTTCTATTATTTATTTATTAATTTAATCTCATAACTTTATGCATTATCTTTGTCTGGCCTACTTCAAATGAATAACTCTTCAATAAAACAAAAAACAAGTGCTGAGTGTGCTGCGGTGTGTTTCCTGTGTGCGCAGGAAGTGATGTCAGACCTGGAGGAGAGTAAGTATCAGAACGCTGAGCTGCGTCTGTCCATTTACGGACGATCCATGGATGAGTGGGACAAACTAGCGCTGTGGGCCGTCTCTCACTCCATCTACTCCGACAACGTGCGCTGGCTCGTGCAGATCCCACGACTCTTGTGAGACACACACACACACACACAGACACACACACACACAGACAAACAGACACAGACACACACACACACACTCTCTCTCTTTCACACACACAGGTTTGTTTTTGTGAAAAGTGGGGACTCTCCATAGGCGTAATGGTTTTTCTACTGTACAGACCGTATATTCTATTGCCCTACACCAACCCTACCCCTAAACCTACCCCTCACAGGAAACTTTGTGCTATTTCAGATTTTCAATACACTCCATTCTGTGTGATTTATAAGCGTTTTGAAAAGTGGGGACATGGGGTAACGTCCTGAAAAGTCACCTTCTCCTTGTAATACCTATGTCATACCCTTGTATTATACAAATTTATGTCCTTATTTGTCACAAAAACGCGCGCACACACACACACACACACACACACACACTCACACTCACACACAGGTTTGTTTTTGTGAAAAGTGGGGACATCCCATAGGCGTAAGGGTTTTTATACTGTACAGACCGTATATTCTATTGCACTACACCAACCCTACCCCTAAACCTACCTTCAAAAGAGTCATTTATTCACAAATCAGACTATACTGGTTTTGCAGCACTTGTGTGATTCAGTCAAATGAACCTGTTCACTTAAAGACCAATTCAAAAGAGTCATTTATTCACAAATCAGACTATACTGGTTTTGCAGCACTTGTGTGATTCAGTAAAATGAACCGGTTCACTTAAAGAACCAATTCAAAAGAGTCACTAGTTCAGGAATGTGACTACGGTTGTGTTGGATTCAGTAAAATGAACTGTTTCATGAGAATCATTAATCTGGGAATCAGACTACATTTGCCACACTACACTATGTGGTTTTGATTTACTAAAAAGAACTGGTTCGAAAGAGTCATTTGTTCAGGAATTGGATTACACCGGTTGTGCTGTATGTGTTTGAGTCACTGAAATGAACCAGTTCATAAGAATCATTAGTCCGGGAATCGGATTACACTGGATTTAATTTTACTAAAAAGAACCGGTTCAAAAAGAGTCAATTGTTCAGGAATCAGACTATAACCAGTTGGGCTGCATGTGTTTGATTCACTAAAATGAACTGGTTCATAAGAATCTTTAGTCCTGGAATTGGACTACACTGGTCACACTGTGGATTTGATTTACTAAAAAGAAAGAGTTCATAAGAGTCATTGTTCTGGAATCAGATTACACAGGTTGTACTCTTTGTGTTTGATTCAATAAAATGAACCGCTTTAAAAGAGTCTGTTTTTCAGAACTATAAAGGTTTTTTTATTTTGAGTGACTCAAACGCATACAGAGTAACCTATGTAGTCCTGAACTGTTTCTTTTTTATTGACTAATGTAGTTTGATTCCTTATCCTGGACTGGATTGACTATTGTGTTTTTGATTCACTGAAATGGATGTGGACACTGTGTGAATTTGATTCACTAAAAAGAACCAGTTCATAAGAGTCATTTGTTCAGGACTCGGACTATAGTGTTTCTTTTTAGTGAATCAAACACATACAGAGCAGCCAATGTAGTCCGATGCCTGAATGAATGACTCTTATAAACAAATGACTCGTACAGTAGCCTATTTTCATTCATTCCACAATTGGATTTCAATCGTTGCGATATGTGACTTTGATTCAGTAAAAAGATGTAGCTCGTGAAAGTTATTTGGGTAACGGATTTCACTAGAAGTTTTGATTCATTTAAAGTTTCGGTTCAAAGGAATCATTTGTTCAGGAATCATACTATGCTGGTTGTGTCATTTGATTCCAGTACTTTTAAAAGAACAGTAACTAGTTGTTTTTAGCTAATACAGAGCGACCAATATAGTCTGACTCCTTAACAAATCAACCTTATGAACCAGTTCTTTTAAGTGAATCAAACACATACAGCACAACCAGTGTAGGTTCACATATCTTTGTTTTGATTCAACAAAACAGTTCGGTTCATTTGTTTAGAAATTAGATTTCACTAGTCAGTCAAAAACATAGTGCGTAACTAATGTAGTTTCTTTTTGATTCACTAAAAAGAACCGGTTCATAAGAGTCATTTGTTCAGGAATCGGTCTACGTTAGTCACTCTGGATGTATTAAGAACCGCTTCATAAGAGTCACTCATTCAGGAATCATTGGTTTTCAGTATTTTGAACAGGTTCTCGTTTACTACACTTGATAAACAGACAGAGCTGAATGAGTGAACAGGAAGATAATAAAATAAAAATAATAAAATAAAATTTTATTTAATTAAAAAATAAAATTTAAATTAAAAGAAAAGAAAAAGGATAACAATGTGTGGGAACCCTGAACAAAAAAAAAATCCAAACAAATTAAATTCATGTAAATGTATGTACGTATAATAAATTAATATCAACTTAAATATTAATTAAAAAGTATTAAATTTTATTTTATTTTAATTAAGTAAAACTTTCTTCACTTCTCTAATTCTTAACTCAGTAATTATTCATCTATATTTTCCTGTAAAGCTGCTTTGAAACGACGCATGACACACTGTTGACTCACACAGGTCTCTCTTTTCTCCTCTTGTTTCAGACTAAGAGTCATTGGCTGGGTCCTGATTACACTAAAGAGGGTCCCGTCAGTAACGACATCCGGTGCACAAACGTCCCGGACATCCGCGTGGGGTATCGATACGAGACTCTGTGTGAGGAGCTGCACCTGATTACGCAGGCCGTCCGAACGCAGGAGCTGGACAGAATCGAGGAGGAGGACGAGCTGTCATTCACCTCCAGCCAATCAGCACACTAGAGATGACCCATGACCCCCCCCACACTCTGCCTGTCCAATCAGCACGCTAGAGACAAGCCATGACCCCGCCCACACTCTGCCCGTCCAATCAGCACACTCAAGACAAGCTATGACCCCACCTGTCCAATCAGCACGCTCGAGATGAGATCTGACCATGCCCACACCCCACCTGTCCAATCAGCACACTCGAGATGAGATCTGACCACGCCCACACCCCACCTGTCCAATCAGCACACTCGAGACGGACCAAAGTCACATTCCCTCCGTTCCTTTCATTTCACTGCATGTTTAGAGACGTTTGAGCTATGCATCGCTATTATACGACGTTATACCTCCGTCATGACGTCGCGCTCCCACACGTGCCTTTTACTTTAGAGACTTTTATTTTGAAGGCTTCATTTGAGGCGTCTGTGATTATAACCGTAACCCTACCTATAATAATATGCAATATTTAATTATTAACTTAAATTTAATTAAATATAAAACTAAACTGAAATACTTTGTTTTATTTAAAAAAAAAAAAATAAATCTATATTAATATCAGTTAATATTAAAAACAATTATATCAATATTATTATGATAATATTACATAATATATTAATATAATGTATATTAATAAAATATGTTAGTTTTAAAATGTTAATGTTAAAAAAATAAAACAATATTACTATTAGTATACGTTAATATTTTGTTTTTAACATTAATGTTAAAAATGAAATATAATTATATTAACGCCATTATACATAATATGCATAATGATGATAATCATAATATACTGATAAAATATAATACTAATTATACATATTGATATAAGTATTATAATATTATTAACAATTGTATTTTGCTTTCAACATTAATATGTTAAAAACAAAATATAGTTGTTAATGCTGTTCACATACTATTATAATATAATTATTATACATACTATTATATTAATAGTAGCCCCGCCACCCCCATATGCCTTTTGCTTTAGCTACTTTTTGAAGGTTTAATTTGTGATTATAACTCACTGTGGACACATCTTTCAGTCTCTTGTTCTATTATCCGTTAAATTTTCTCGTCACTTTGAAGGATTTACGTTCTCTGATGGCCCAAACTGTTCAGAAGTGAATGTCCTCCAGTCCTGCAGGAGGCGCCGTTGAACCAAAACCTCGTTTTTTTTTATTTTTTTTTTATCCTAAACCTCCTGAACTCACCGAACCTCCAGTTTCTGTGATGTTTACAAAGTAGTTTACATAAACAACATATATTTTACGCTCGACATTGATGTTAGTTTTGAGTTTGCCGCGTTTTCCGATCCAGCAAGTGTTCGGTAGATTGAGTTGAACGTTAAACTGACTGTTAATCGCCAGACAGTATTATGACACTGAACTAATAAATCACAACAAACGTGACTCAAAAAAAAGCATGATTTATTGAAATTAGCACATTAATCCAGAGCAAAGCATGACGCACAACACGCTAGAAAGCAAATGATCGCGAATAATTGTACGAAATATATCTATTTTTGGTGAGAATAAGCATTTTATTGATTTTAATAAAGCATGTGTTTAATCTCATTTAGGGTTTTGTGCTTTTTTGTATCAAAAAAAACAAAAACTGTGATTGTATACAGATCCAGATCGTCAAAACCAGTATAATTTTGACCTGCATGGTTTACAGTAACGGAATGAAACTTTGCAAATGTTTTAACACCCTTGAGATACACACCATTTTTTTTTCCCCAGATTTTTTTTTTACTATTTTTTTAAGAGATATAAACATTTAAAATGTTCGGGTCATTTTTGACCCGGGTATGTATGGAATACCATTAGTGCCAAAAATAGTTTCTGTAAAATTATCTATAAAGTTATATTAGTGTCAAAACACTTTTGTAAAACATATTTAGCCATTTCCCCATGTCTCACACACTTATTGGTCTGAATTACCAAAACATGAATATATACGTGTATTAAATCATTGCAGCATGAAAAACTGATCACTTTTTTCATATGCGAGTAAAACGAATTTATTTTGAAAATTCAGAAGAATATTTATATTGCTTTGTTAGAAATAAATATGTAGGTTTTATAAATATGGACTTTTGTTGAGCAATCATGAGTTATGAATTTAATTAAATTCCATTTATTTCATTGGGTTAATACTGATAATTCTCAGATTATATGCTCATATAAATTTCATACAATGATATATTCAAATAAAATTTTTCATCAATATTGACAAAACTATAAATATATTTTGCATCATAGTTTTTTTGGTCTGGATCATTTGTAACCTTAAATGTCAAAGAATTTCTTAATTTTTTAATTAATAAAACGGTGGTCAATGCAGGAATAATATGGTGAAATTTGTTCACATTCACTCAAGTTGCTGATCAAATACAATATAGTTCTTAAGTTATGACTGTTTTATAAAATACAGATTTTTCGGGTCCAAATGGATCCGGAATGCAGAAATAACGTACAGATTTAGTGATTTAGCATCATTTTCTTCAGCATCTGTTTGTGGCTCAGATCATCGGTCTCACTTCACTGGCCATCTGGAGAGAGTGAAGATGAGGTCAGTGTGACATCACGTGTTTGTGATGATGATGATGATGATGTCGTACTCACCGCGAGGACTGATTTGATGTTCTGCAGCTGGTAGAAGACGCGTCCTCCCTCTTCAGGACAGACGGTCTTGAGCTCGTCGCGCGTCATTCCCAGCAGCATCGAGCCGCTGACGCCTCCTAAACACCGCACCGTACTGACAAACACACAGAATAACATTACTTAACGTTTACATAATGCATGCTAATACCCATATCCCACAATGCAATATGCTTGAATCAACATATTAGTCGAGATTTTTGACTCGTTATTTGATCACATGAAAAAGTGAAACTAAAAATAAAACCTATAAACAAATACAATGACACGATAATGTTGCATTTTTATATTTGTATTTTATATTGAATTATGTATACAATAATACTAGTATAATTTATATTTAATATATATTTTAATTTTTCCATTGATGGACGTTGGGTTTTATTGTAAATAATTATTTGTGCTGAAAGAGAAACTAAAACAAACAGAACAGAAAAATTATAGAAATGTACATGATATAATGAGAAATTATGAATATAAATCTAAAACTAAACTGAAATAAACTTAGAAATAAAGTTTTATTTTTAATTAAAAACAAAATATATTAATATATGAAAAAACTGGTAAAATTATCAATGCTATAATTACACAGTTTAATATTACAAAATTTGAATTATATTATAAACAGTAATATTAATATATTAAAAATAAAATATATAAATATATAATTATGATACTTCACGCAATAATTAAATATTTTCCTTTAAAGCTTCTTTTAAATGATGCATAAAACACTATTTACATGAATTATGAACTTAAATCTAATTAAATGCAAAACTTACTCGTTTTTTTTACTAGAAAAACAATATTAATATATTAAAAAAACAATAGTATACAGTAACATAGTAATAATAGTATCCATATTATTATGCACTCTGTATTTTAATATTAATGTTAAAAATATAATTATATTATACATAATATTACTACATAATATAATATAATTTCAATAATATTACTACATAATATAATTACAATAATTAATTCATTAAATATCCATCAACATTATCTTACAAAGCTTATTTGAAATTATGCATAAAACAATACTGACTCACAAAAAGTGAAATTTTTACACAAAATTGATTAAATATGCAAATTAACTATTTACAATTTAACTGTAAATTTACTGTAACTGTAAACACGAAAATTAGGTCACTGAATTAAACATGCCACATAAGGTAAAGAAAAGGTTGTTTTGCATACATAACACATTTCATTAATTATAATAACTATAATTATGATAATGATAATAATTCACTCATTAATAATAATTACATTTTTCTGTAAATGATGCATGAAACACTAATAACTCAGACTGACAAACGCAACATTTTTATGCAAAATTGACTATGCAAAGTAGCATATCTGAATGCAACTGAATTACTGAGATAAACTCAACATAATGAGGTCATGAACTGATTATTTTGCATACATATTGCAACCTGTTTCACACTATTTTTTTTTTAAGTAAGCAGTGCATAGTGTGGTTCTGCTCACATTTTGCTGAATCCCTTGTGCTCCAGCCAGGCCCGGACCTCCTCGGGTCGTGATTTTCGGGTGAGTGTGGGTGCAGACGGGGTTTCCTGCGGGTCAGGAGGTGAAGCTCATGATTGTGAACACATCAGATGTACAGGTGAACATGTCTGATATACATACGGCTTTGTCCTGCTGCTGCGGAGACTTAAGCATGTTGTTTGGGACGTAACCGATCTGCCCTTTTTCATTCTTCACCTTCCACCACTGCTTAGACATGTCCAACAACTACACATACACACGGTCAAACACACACACACACACACACACACACACACGTGGTCAGTAACACACTCCACTATCAGGTCTGATGTGTGTGTGTGTTGTGTGTCTCACCTGTAGTTGTTCACCTTTACTGATGGAAAGCTCTCGTGGGTTTCGTGCTGAGAAATCAAACATGGCTCTCATAAAGCTCGCCGGTAACTCCTCTGAACTGCAAACACACACACACAGCATCACACACTCGCCGTACGGCAGCACTTCTCACGTGTGTCTCATGTGTTCATATGCATGCTTCTGTACCTGTCCTCAGGCTCCGGCGGCAGTCTGTTGCTCTACACACACAAACAGAAAGCGTTAAAGCGGCTAAATGACAGGTTGATCATGTGATTGTGTGTTCGGTGTGTTCATACCATTTGTCGTGTCACAGGCGCTCGCCCTGGCTCTCGTTTGCTTGCGTTCATGATGCTCGGCTCTGGGTTTCTGATGGCTGGCGGCTCCCATCCATCATCAAACACCGGTGTGAAGGTGGGAATGTCATCATCATCCTCCGGCCACTTAGTGCTTCATCACACACACAATGTCAAAACCACACGTCTGTGTGTGTGTGTGTGTGTGTGTGTGAGACTCTGTGTGTGAGTCAGAGGGTGAGTCTAAATCGTATCTGTGTGAGAGTGAGTCTGAGTCTGACAGAGAGTCTGAGTGTGTCTAAATTGTGTGTCTAAGTGAGTCTGTGTGTGTGTGTGTGTGTGTGTGTGTGTGTGAGTGAGTCTGAGTGTGTGCGTAAGTGAGTCTGTGTGAGTGAGTCTGAGAGAGCGAGTCTAAATTTTGTGTGTCTAAGTGTGAGTCTGAGTGTGTGTGAGTCTAAATTGTGTTTCTAAGTGTGAGTCTGTGTGTGTGTGTGTGTGTGTGTATGTATGAGTCTGAGTGTGTGTGTGTGTGTGTGTGTATGAGTCTGAATGTGTGTGTGTGTGTGTATGTATGAGTCTGAGTGTGTGTGTGTGTGTGTGTGTATGAGTCTGAGTGTGTGTGTGTGTGTGAGTGTGTGTATATGAGTCTTGAGTGTGAGTGAGTCTGAATGTGGGTGTGTCTAAACTGTTTGTGTGATTCTTAATTTTGTGTCCAAGTTTGAGTCTAAGTGTGTCTGCGAGTCTGAGTGTGTGTTTGAGTGTGTGTCTGAGTGAGTCTAAACTGTGTGTGATTCTAAATTTTGTGTCTAAGTTTGAGTCTGAGTGTGTCTGTGAGTCTGAGTGTGTGTTTGAGTGTGTGTCTGAGTGAGTCTAAACTGTGTGTGATTCTAAATTTTGTGTCTAAGTTTGAGTCTGAGTGTGTGGGTGTGTTTGAGTATGTGTGTGAGTGAGTCTGATTGTGTGTGTGTGTGAGTCTGAGTGTGTGTGAGAGAGTCAAATTGTGTGTCTAAGTGTGAGTCTGTGTGTGTGAGAGAGTCTAAATTGTCTGAGTGTATGTTTGAGTGAGTCTGAGTGTGTGTTTTACCTGGGAATGTTCCAGGCGTCTCCCAGTGACTGCCACAGATGATCCTCCTCCGGCGTCGCCTCCTCGCTCAGAAACACCACACACTCTGGCTCAAACAGAGGAGCCACGATAGAAGGAGGGAGATCCTCATTACAGTGAAACACAACCTACACACACACACACACACACAAGTGTCAGATCAACAACACAGAAAAACAAACAAACAAACAGACAGACAGCCGTCTCACCAGTTCCAGTATGGAGAACAGACAGTGAGTGAGTTCAGCGGCGCTGGGATTGTCAATCTTCCCCTGCAGTTTAGCCTGATGAGCACAGATTGTTTGACATTATTATTAGTTTTAAAACGTTCTAAAATCTACAATATTAATAACAAACTGTAACACACTTTATGTTTATTTAATATATAGACATAAGTTCCACAGTATAGAATATCATATAAAATGAATCAGACAGTATCTGACGCACGAGCAGGTTAAAGGCCATCTTGATTTTTCTCAGACAGATGGAGAACTGTTCCTCTGACGGCATTCCCTTCACAGCTACAGCAAACAGACAGAAACACGTCAACACAGCCTCCATCAACTCATCTCATCCACTCACACCAGTCCTCTCGCTCACCCTTATGTTTCTTCTTCTTTTTTTTCTTGTCCATCTTGGGCGCGACGGCGGTCAGTCGGCCGGCGAAGGCCTCGATGTCATTAATGAGGTGATTCAGGATGTCCTGTAGACAGACAAACTGTTAAAATCTCTCATCTGTAGGTCAGCACTGTGTTATTCAGTCATAAACACTCACCACATTCCTCTCCCTCTCTGTGTACGGCCGTTGAGGGTCCGGTCTGATGGGCGGCTCTTCTGCTCGAGGGGGCGGAGTCACTACCTTCATGTAGGTGGAGTTATTTCTGGAGGCGGGAGGAGTCGGGACCGGACTCTCATCTGGACACCACAGACAAACAACTGGCTTTAGGTAGGAAAAGTACATTATTTCTCATTAAATACCGTTTTTCTCTTGGAAATACAGGGTTCGTACAGAAACTGCAAAATGAAATTCCAGGACTTTCAAGGACTTTTCAAGCACTACTTTTTTGGTTTTCAAGGACTAACATCAGAGATCTCACTTATCAAACAATATTGTTATTATCTTTTAAATTCTAATAAACTAATAAAACAAAATGGTACAAATAAAGTGCCGCACAAAAGCATGCAATGGCCGTGGAAACTTTTGAAAGGATATTATGGCAAAGTTATCGCTTTCCTTATTCAAACTGATTGTTTTTTCATGAATATACTGTATGATTGACCTGAAAAATGAAAGCTGTATCATACACTTGGGAAATTATGAGCTATATCATAACTTATCAACACTAGGGTGTGTGACAATACACTTAGCTCACGAAATATACAGATACTTGGTTCACTAGAATGAGACAATATTTTAATGCTAGTTTTAAGATTTTTTTTTTAAATGACAAAATATTTGTCTTTTAATCACACAAATCAAAACAATGCAGTTTTATTATGAAATATTTTAACTAATATAGGGCTGTAACTAAAAACATTGTTTTATCGAGGAAACAAAATAACAATAATTTCGCATATACTGCCCTTTAAAAATTCAAGTACTTTTCAAGTACCTTCTCAAAAATATGGCTGTTTTCAAGCGTTTTCCTGGACTTAAATTTCAAAAAGTCAAATTCAAGTACTTCAAGCACCTTGTACGAACCCTGGAAATACGTCACATGTTTGTCGGTCGTCTCACCGTAATCCGGAGCGGCCCAGGGTTCAGGAGGTTTCTGAAGGATCGGCTGAGGTGGACGCGAGTTTCTCTGTGTGACGTTTCCTACATCGACTTTACTGCAGAATTAAACCACAAATCACGTCAGCATGACATTCGTGGATCATTATTGAGGAGATCAGCTGATGTTCATCTTCTAACCTGCCGTTCGTCAGTCTGGGATCGTCTCTCTTGTTCTGCAGGAGCCGCTCCAGCTCTTTCTTCAGATAATCGGCCTGAAGAACACATGAAAACAACAGAAGCGGTTTATTGCGAGAAGCACCGAGACGCTGGACCCGTTTCGAATCATGAACTCACCCTGAGAGACTCGCTCTGGAACAGGAAGACGCTGACGGCGCGACTGCCGTGTTTCTGAATGGAGACGGTCAGCAGAGAGTTGTAAACTCTCTCGTCTAGAACGGCCTTCAGATCCAGAATGCTGCTCAGCGGCCACGACTCCAACACCTCCTGAACACACACAACAACAACAACCACTACACTGTGAGAAATAGGATCATCTAGATTAGGTTAATAATGTACTGAAATATTATTTAAAAATACACACATATATATATATATATATTTAATAGAGATATTTACATTTTAAGATACTTAGATACGAAATTTATTACATGTATAATATTTACATATACATATATAAGGCAAGGCAAGGCAAGGCAAGTTTATTTGTATAGCACATTTCATACACAATGGTAATTCAAAGTGCTTTACAAAAAAGAAAAAAAATAATCACAACAATAAAACAAGGAATTTAAAAACTTTGAAAATGATTAAAAAAATTGATTTAAGAGGTTTAAAATGAATTTAAAACAGTTAAAAATAG
>NW_015660599.1:0-1125 GCF_001515625.1 Sinocyclocheilus rhinocerous | reverse complement strand
ATAGACATCTTTAAATAGAGCAGCTACACCTCCCCCTCTCCTAACAGTCCTGCAAACACTCATGAAAGTAAAGTTAGGAGGGGCTGTTTCATTGAGGACCGTTGCACTGCAGCTGTCTTCTAGCCATGTTTCGTTTAGAAACATAAAATCCAGGTTGTAATATATGCATAAGCAATATATGCATATGTAGAAAAATAATTATTATTTCATATATGTTAAGATATATTAAATACATACTGTATAATTATAATCTATTTAATTTACATATATTATTATTAATATACACAATATAAAAATATGCATATCTATATAATGCATTGTTTGATTTCATATTGATATAATCTTTATAATGAATAGAATATTTCAATTATATATACATACACTATATACTGTATATATATACATATACTATACTATATATACAATTTGATATACTATTTAATAATAATAAATGTTATAATAAATATGAAATTATTTTAATAGTATAATTAAACATTATTTAATATAAATACATAATATTTATGATAAAATATAGTATTTAAAGGATATATAAATAATAAAATGTAATTAATTTATATGCATTTATTCTATAGTGATAATTTACAGAGATGTTTGTTCTGACCTGGGTCTCGATGTCGGCGAGCAGCAGCGCTCCGTCGCGCTCCTCCAGCAGGACGTCCTGACCCCACACTCGGCCCGTAGCAACCAGATACTTCAGCCGCTCCAGACAGTCGTTCACGTCACACAGCTGCACACCATCCAGCTCACAGGTGAACAGATGCTGCGGAGCACAGAGTCACACATCACAGCTCAGAGGAGGAGGAGGATGATGATGAAGAAGAGTTAGTCATCCTCACCTCCACTCTGTGCTGGAACTGATGCATCTGTCTGTTGATGGAGTCGGCATATTCCTTCCTCTGATCTACGGAAAACACACACACGTTGACTATATCACTGAGCTCATCTCACTGATTTTATATCAGGTTAATGATATTTTATATCTGCTGACCCGACAATTAAACAAAACCAACACAGAAACAGGTGCAAAACACTAGATTTATATTTTTACAAACACACAATAACACACACACACACACACACACACTCTCTCTCTCTCACACACAC
>NW_015660598.1:0-1459 GCF_001515625.1 Sinocyclocheilus rhinocerous | reverse complement strand
CTTTAGTCTACCTACTACAGGTAAAGCACATGAATAGGTCTGATCTGCCCCTTCAACTAACTCTCCGATACAAAGCACGAGGCTTTAGGGATTACAGAAAAATCTCCATCGGGCCTCGGAGCTGTGGTCAGGAAGGGTGGGGCTGCCGTGGCCTGCAACCGAAGCAAATAAACTCCCTAAAATCTCAGTATCATAACCCTCCATCATTTTGCATCCGTGACATCATAGATGTTTGTACACTGGCCTTGCCATGCTCCAGTAACACCAGGGACGGCGGTAGGCCCGAATGACACAGATCTCGCCAATCTTTGTACAGCACATTCAAATATTCGACGGAAACCTGGCCTGGACCTCAGTCGGTGGCTTAGCCCGGGGCAACGGACCGCACAGTGGCCTTCTCATTGTCATGCATCAGTGAGTGCGAGGGCCCATGGGGTCACATTGCTCGGAGGTTCATCCTCTATTGTTTTTGAGCTTCTGAGATTTGAAAACCTGACTTTTTCTCCCGCTTCTTCCACTCCTCCTCCCCCACTCGGCCATCTAGTTACCTTCCAGCATTGAGGGCTGGAATGTTTATTGAGCTTCGTCAACAATGACGACAACGACTTGCCCACCTGTGTACCCGCCCCTTCTCAAACAATGCTGTCCCCGAATCACCAATCTAGGCCTGCCAGTCATTCTAACCCAACCCATGGCCCCCTGCGGACTCGGGATTGCCTGAAGAGCCACCTGATTTTTGTGTTTTTGCCACTCCTTGAGTTCTCAGGGAGATTAGCTATAAAACTGGAGGGGTGCTAGTCTCCTAACAAACACTCCAGCTGTTTCTTACGTAAATATGAGGGGTGAGCCTAATTTAAACACTCATTAGTGACATCCACTTTAAATAAATAACCCTGATGTAATCAAAAAGCTATGTTTTTATAAAATCATAATGAAATGTTGATGAGATTTTTATCGTTTTATTATTATTATTATTATTTTTTTTACAATAAAGGATTTTTTAAAAGTCCAACAAAAGTCCAAAGACATCCACTTTAAATAAATAACCCTGATGTAATCAAAAAGCTATGTTTTTATAAAATCATAATGAAGTGTTGATGAGATTTTTTATCGTTTTATTATTATTATTAATATTTTTTTTACAATAAAGGATTTTTTAAAAGTCCAACAAAAGTCCAAATATATTTGGAATTAATATATTATAATATGTTGCAATATAGACTACCAGTCAAAAGTTTGGATTCGTTCATTCATTCATTCGTTCATTCATTTTTTCTCTCCCAAGCTGCATTTATTTGACTGAAATACAGTGAAAACAGTAATACTGTGAAATATTATTACAACTTATATTTATATATATATATTAGTGCTGTCAAATGATTAATCGCGATTAAACGAATCCAAAATAAAAGTTTTTGTTTGTATAATATATGTGTGTTCTGTGTATATTTGTTATGTA
>NW_015660597.1:0-504 GCF_001515625.1 Sinocyclocheilus rhinocerous | reverse complement strand
ATGAAATATATTCAAATGAATTAATTACAGTAGTATACTGATGAAACTATACAGTTTGCACAAATACAGTCAGTAGTATACTGATGAAACTATACAGTTTGCAACTGTAAACCAAATACAGTTTGCTACTGTAAATCTTAATTACAGTAACTTACTGGCAACAGTGTTGCCAGTAAGTTACTGTAAAAACCCTTTGAAATGTCTAACAGTGCAGCATATTTTAGTGTTTTGTTTTGTTTCATGTTTGTATCTACATGAAAGTCAATAGAGTGCAATGTTTTGTTGTTGTAAACCAGCTCACTATCCTGTTTTCTAATTTAGAAAACAAAATATATTTTGGGGGAAAAAAATCTATTTTTGTCTTGTCTTGTTTTGTTTTTGGACCAGCTCAAGATTTAGCTTTGGACCAAAGTTTGCATTTTGTTTTGTCTTGTCTCTTTTGTTTTGTTTTGTCTTGTTTTGTTTTGTTTTGTCTTGTTTTGTCTTGTCTCTTTTGTTTTGTTT
>NW_015660596.1:0-2228 GCF_001515625.1 Sinocyclocheilus rhinocerous | reverse complement strand
AAAGAGCCCATGTTACACCTCTCTTTATCTCCTTGCTCTGGCTACCGGTCGCGGCTCGCATCAAGTTCAAGACATTGATGCTTGCATATGGAACAGCCACCGGCTCAGCACCCGCTTCCACTCCTTCTCATTCACCATTCCTGGCTGGTGGAATGATCTTCCCACCCCTATCCGGAATGCTGAATCCCTGACAATTTTCAAGCGACAGCTGAAAACTCATCTCTTTAAACGCTACTTAAGTTCATCTTTAAAAAAAATCAATAAATAAAAATAAATTTTTCTTTCTCTTTATTTATTCCTTCCCTTTCTAGCTTGTACTTATTTGAACAATGCCTAAAACTTGGTATTACAAGCACTTCCTGTGTCTGTTTGCCTCTTTAAGAAGAATCGCTTTATGTATTCCCCAATTGTAAGTCGCTTTGGATAAAAGCGTCTGCAAAATGACTAAATGTAAATTAGGGCTGCACGATAAATCGCATGCGATATTTAATGCGCATCTTGTCAGTAAAGCCGCTTCTGTAAAGCACGCACGTGATGGAGATTTACCGCTGATTACAGAAGCGGCTTTACTGAAAAGATGCGTATTAAATATCGCATACGATTTATCGTGCAGCCCTAATGTAAATGTAAATGTTATTTAAATTTGACAGTTGGAAGTGGTAGCAGATTTCCCTCGAGTGGGCGTGGTTTCAGTGCCGCCAGCGTTTGAAAGCAGAGAATATTGCTTATTTTTCCAAGATTTTTATAACTTTTTTTATTTACTTGTTTATTTTTTATAATTAAAATTTGGCTGGGTGGTTAATAGCACATTTTTTCTGTGGTGTGACAAACTCAGAACACATTTTTAGGCTCTTCCCCTCACACATGAACATGCACACACATTTACCAGCATTAAGTAGCTCACATGACTCGCATGCATATTATAAATCGACTAATACATTTGTATAGCTAGCACGGATGAATTAGCATAGTCACATAATGTTACACATGGCTTGATAATATGGAGAACAACGAACATCAGAACTCAGTAAACGTAATAAGATTAACTCACTCTTATAAGATGCACAGGAGCACAATTTACAGCCAATCAGATGCACGGGAGCACAATTTACAGCCAATCTGAGGCTGGTAACAGCAATGCTACTCGTCTCCAGCGCCCATGCGTATGACGAACTGTTATCGGCAGCAGTGATGCAACATGCTGTTCTCTCCGCCCTGAACTGCTTCAAAGACTTAGATATACCAAAGACAGTGCACTCCTATTACTTATGAATGGAAGAAAGTGTAACACGCAATATGGCGGAATAGTCCCGCCTTTTCAATAAAAGAGCCGATCACCAACTGATAAAGTCATCGCGTCACTGCAGCTGCCGTTAGAAGCCCTGGTTGCTATAGAAACAATCAGCGTTCTAAGCAGTGGCGGCTCCTGCCAAATCCCTCAGAGGGGGCAAATGTTTGCATGATTAATGAGGATAGGTCACCCATTCAATTGATAAATTAACGGCTAGTTAAAGATGTAAAGGAAACTGAACTACTATAGTATTAATTAAAAATAATCTGACTCTAACAATCAATCTCTTGCTCTCCTTATGTTTCTACAGTATATGCGTGTTTTACACAATTCAGCACCAAATGAAGACTGAAGCCAGGATGTGGTTTTCCAAAAAACTTTTTACTTCAATTTCAGTTTAATAAGAAATAATTGAAGTCACATAAATCACTATTTACACAACTCACTTATATTACACAGCTAATTTACAACAGGGGTCCTTTTATCAGGGGTGTCCAAAGTCCGGCCCGTGGGCCAATCATGACCCAGTTATGAATCTCAAACAGGCTGCTGCTTGACTATTCAAATATTTTATATGTGACCTGCCATGCATCATTTACCTGCAGCTTGACTATTCAAATATTTTATATGTGACCCGCCATGCATCATTTACAAATCTTGCAGTTTTGCAATAATACTAGATTTTACACCAAGTGTAGCAGTACACTATGAATTAGTGACTATTACCAGTTGTTAATGATCACCATGGCCACATAAAAAAAGAACTAGATGAGGAGGGCTGTCGATTTTATGAGCACTGGAAATCAGATTCTTTTTCACAGAATCATAACTGCATTGAAAAATATGTAAAGAGGAAATGAGATGACAAAGTTAAAGTCCCCTTGTGGTAAACATCTAGTTTTTTATGTTGTTTATTTGTCTATGTGTTGTTTTTAAT
>NW_015660595.1:0-517 GCF_001515625.1 Sinocyclocheilus rhinocerous | reverse complement strand
AGGTCCCCAGATAATACTAATCCCGTGCGAATAGGGCTTAAGACTCTCAAGACTCTCCTCGAGTTTGTTTTTTGGCAGTTTTTATCTTCAAGTAACTTAAATTTGCTGTGGACTTTCCTATCTTCAGAAGAACCAGAAGTAAACTTCCAGCTCACTCCTAAAGAACTCATCAAAGACCTCGTTGTCTACCGCATCAGGACTCTTGTTCAGCAATCGAAGCCAATGCAAGTAACCGTTTACAACTATTTAGATGCGTGTTTAAGCTTGAGCCCCTTTAAGCTGATTTTTGATTCTTTGATGATTTTCATAGGTTGTGGTTAAAATTGATGTGAAATACTGCCATTCTTTTACTTTTCTCTCTCTTTTCCTTACTTTGCTTCATTCTGTATATATGTGTTTTGCTTAGTTAGTTATATGTTAGATACAGTTTCATTTATTAAATCCCTTATATTCACAATTAATTGCCTCTGTATGATGCTCACAATTCGAAGTCACTGAATGTTTGATCCCTTGCTAC
>NW_015660594.1:783-926 GCF_001515625.1 Sinocyclocheilus rhinocerous | reverse complement strand
TTTATAATTGAAAAAGTATGCAGTGGTATGTATAATGACTAAAATTAGTTTGTAGAACCCTTACATTCCTCAAACGGGGTGGGGGGACTAGACAGTCTCAGAAAAATGGCTGAATCTAATTTATTTTTCATGGTATCTTCTTA
>NW_015660594.1:0-185 GCF_001515625.1 Sinocyclocheilus rhinocerous | reverse complement strand
CAGAATTAAGAATTACATTAATGTGCAGCGTTTAAAGTCATTTTGTGAGTATAAATGTTCTACTTTCTATTAAAATGTCATAATTTCCGCGTGCAAAAAGGAATCCGTGCATGTGTGGATCAGGTGGCACGCATGCATTTACTAGGTGCGTTCGACTTCATGCCGCGCCGCGCAAACCGATCGGC
>NW_015660593.1:0-533 GCF_001515625.1 Sinocyclocheilus rhinocerous | reverse complement strand
ATATGTTTCGGCATCAACGTCTCCCTGCATTTTTTAAAAATGAAAAGAAAAAAAAAACATGCTTAAACCATGAATTAAAGACAATTTTTTTGCTGGTTGGATCTCTTAATGTAGAGGTGACTTCTTGAGATTTGTTTCTTTGTTTTGTGCCTTTTTGATCAGCATCTGCACCAAATTGCATTTTTTTTTTCTCGATTTTGGCCTCTGAATAAAATTGAGCTCCATATTGTCACTATTGAAACCAGAATTAAAGATGATTTTTGGCTGGTTGGATCTAGATTTTCAGGGTTTACCAGCTGGCAAGTGCCAGCAACAACTCTAAAACCATCTAGACAGACCATCTTGCTGGCTTAAAGCATCTCTAGGCTGAGGTTTAGCATGAAAGTCTATAGGGCCTTTCGCACCGCGGGAACCTTTTCATAGTACCAGAACTAATTGTGGAACTACCCACTTTTTGGTGTTTTCGCACCACCAGAACTGGGTGAGATTTTAGTACCTTTTTCGAGAACCAAATTAGCTCCTACTCCGGAGCA
>NW_015660592.1:0-463 GCF_001515625.1 Sinocyclocheilus rhinocerous | reverse complement strand
ATTAATAGTAATAATCCTTTGTTGTTATTTATGTATTTTCAATTCTGTATATGTAATACTTAATAATATATTTAACATTAAATTAATTATCATTAGAAAATTATCATGATTACTTTTAAAAATAATTTATTTTATTATTATATTTCTGCATTTTGACAATAATAATTATACTAAACAATAAAAACATTGTCTCATTATTATTATTAACTATTCATGTATTTGTTGTTGTGTTATTTATGTGTTATTATTTTCATTTACGTATATTTCATACTTAATAGTACATTTATAAAATAAATAAGTACAAATAAGTATAAAAGGTAACACTTTAGTATAGGGACCAATTCTCAATATTAACTAGTTGCTTATTAGCATGCATATTACTAGCATATTGGCTGTTTACTAGCACTTATAAAGCACATATTCTACATGACCTTATTCTACATCCCTAATCCTACCCAATACC
>NW_015660591.1:258-590 GCF_001515625.1 Sinocyclocheilus rhinocerous | reverse complement strand
TCTTAATTAAATCATATTTGTTTATTAATTCCTGTCTGGTAAAGTACTCCTTTGCCTCTTCCATGAGTATATTATCCCCTAAATTAAAATTACCACACTTACTTAAAAAATGCTCCTTTGTTTTTTTCCATTCTGCTTTGTTTTATTCATCCAAGTACGTTTTTATTATTTTCACTCTTAGGCTGTTCTTCCTTTGCTCAATATCCATTAGTCCCAAACCCCCTTCCCCCTCTGGGGGGCTTCCCTTCCCATAAAAAAATCTAAAAAACATTTTTTCAACCTCTTCTCTGCCCACATAGGCATAGATGACCCATATAAAATCTACCACAATT
>NW_015660591.1:0-115 GCF_001515625.1 Sinocyclocheilus rhinocerous | reverse complement strand
CCTCCGACATTATTTCTTCTGCTTTCTTTTCATCCCTCCCCATTAAAACACCTAACATCTTTATTTCTTGCATTTCCTTAAAAGTAAAATGCTCTGTTAAAACCGTCGCTCCTCC
>NW_015660590.1:0-1000 GCF_001515625.1 Sinocyclocheilus rhinocerous | reverse complement strand
TCTTAATGAACAAATGGAAAACAATAAGGCTTTAAAGCGTAACTTCGAGGAACTCCACAAGAAAGCCATTGAAAAAGACAGCAAACTTGCTGAGGCAGACCAGGTGTGTGTTTATGTGTCTTTTGTATTAGTGTTTGTAAAAAGATGAAAAAATGCTCCCATGAAATTGATTGATGAACTATTATAATGTGATTTTTTTTTTTCATTGAAACATGAGATTAGAGTAAAATATCAATGGTTATAGTTGTTTTTAATAGCCAGTAGCCGTGGTGTGCTACTTACAAGTGCAATCCTTGTTAGCATTTTATTGGACAACAAAACTGGCAATAAAACAAGCAATCATATTTAATTTTATTTTATAGGGGCAATGTGGAATGGCATAATTGTTACCGTTTCATGCAGCAGACGCTCTGCACGGAGACTTCTAGCTATGTGACTGATAACTAAATACACATGTATATACATCAAATCTCAAAGGTTTGGGGTCGAGTTTGCATTTATTTTTAAAAAACAACACAGAAAAACTGGGGGAGAAATGGTAAAATAATATTACAATTTAAAATAACTTCTATTTTTTAAATATTGAATTTTCAGCAGCCATTACTTCAGTCTCCAGAGACACATGATATGCTAATATGCTTATTTGTTGCTCAAGAAACACATCATACTTAAGTTTTTTTTTTTTTTTTGAGGGATTTGTTGGGGATTCTTTGAATAAAAAGTTAAAAAGTACAGCATTTATTTGAAAAAACAGAAATATTATCAGAGTTCCTACGCTTCTTGAAAGTACTTGAATTTCAGACATATGGATTCAAGGCCTGGAAAGTACTTGAAAACAAACATAGGTCCTTGAAAGTGCTTGAATTAAATTTGAAAAAAAAAAAAAAATTGTTTATGCAGGGATTACGCTACGACGGATTTCTGTCAATTGGAAAAAAATGAGGGGAAAAGAAAAATGTAGCGCATTGTTGTTCTGCCGGCACACCAAAAATCATCCCCG
>NW_015660589.1:0-2423 GCF_001515625.1 Sinocyclocheilus rhinocerous | reverse complement strand
CTGTAGTTTAAAATGAAGATGACTCCTGTCCTTTATTTATTTTCTACATTTGAAAACATTAGACATTCTACATTTATTTTGCTTATTAGTGTTGCTGCTGAAGCCTTTTATAAATAAAATGTTTTTATTGTTGTAATATGAAGATTAAATTTAACATGAAAGACTGCTAATTTTCAACACTTAAAAAAAAAAAAGATGACTGAAAAGAGGAAAAACCAAAGTGAAGTATGTTCTTACTTCACTCAGTCATTTATTTACTTTATAACAGTAAATAAATATCGGTTCTGCATATCGGTTATCGGGCACATAAACATGCAAATAATTGGTATCGGTATCGGTTATAAAAAAAAAATCAATATTGGTCGATCACTAATTTGAACCAATCACACACAATTCTGTTGAGCTTAGGGATGCAATGGCCAAATCAGAAGCGTTCAGATGAGTCATCGTTCAAACTCATCAGTTTTGTTGAGTGCGCGCGCGTTTGCTGACTGAATTCCAGACTCTTTCGAATTCTCTCATCATAAACAACAAAGTGCAGATGTAAATGTAAGTAAGAGATTCATTTCACAGTGTATACAGCTTCAGTGATTATAACGATAGTTTTGTTTTTTTGAGAGTGCTTAAACTCGCGATAGATCAATGTTAGTGATAATGTCACTTTCTATATATAATTTATTCGCTGTTTGAATAACCGTGGAAAGGAAACGTTATATAATCTATCAATTTCTAACGTTTTTGTTCAATTGTAATCACGTTAAATACAAATTCAGTCCCATTAAACATTTTTTTTAGCCTACATGACACCCATGTCTGGTTCTTGCCTAAAAAGACGGGTTTATGATGTTTAATACATTTGGCTGCTTTTAGCCTTACCCTGGAGTTGGTTCCCCCTCCGCCTATGCTACTGTTGATGAAAAAGAACGAGTTGAATGTTAACCACTTTCGTTTCCATATAACTATAAACTATGATAAAAGTTCATCAGCATGCATTGATTAATCCCATGTTGCAGCAGAAAAGAAAAAAAAACACGTGCTCGTGCAACCACCTGAGAAAGTTAGTCACAAAAGATCGACCAGTGGGAAGAATGAGTCTGGAGCCCTGAATTGCCCAGCTTCTTCCACAGGTTTAAAAAAATAAAAAGGTATTTGCGACCGAGCACTAGCAAAGCGTTTAGAGGATGTGTGCATCCGTGTCATCGTTATTTGACACCCGGGGTGTATTCCAGAAAGCACGGTTAATTTACCGTCAGCTAAACCCTGAACTTTCGGTTGATTACCCCCAAGCCTTGCTTACTCGAGGTATGTGGTTCCAAAAACGTGTCCGAGAGTAAGTTCATTCAACTCAGAGTATGTTCCTGGTTAAGACTCAAGACATTCTCAACAGAGTGATGAATCGACGTGTCACTATGGAAACAGACGCTAAGAAAAAGTGCGCCATGCTGTTTCTATCTTCTTCTTTTGTTCAATGGCCGTTTACATGCTTAGTGCATATCGCCACCTAATTGATGGTTGTGCAATCATTTTTATTTTTTTTACGTTTAATCTTTAATCCTTGAGAATATGAATTATATTGTTTGTTTGATGCTAATTATTGTCACGAGTTGCTACGGTGCGGGAACACGGAGCGAGGAACGAGGAGACCAGAAGTAACGTTTGATGCTAATTATTGTCACGAGTTGCTACGGTGCGGGAACACGGAGCGAGGAACGAGGAGACCAGAAGTACAAAACCAAGGAATTTATTTATATCGCGGGGAATCACACGTAGCACAAGGAGTTGACATCAACAATACCGGACAACACTAACTGAAAGGACTGGGGCTTTTAAACACAGGATAACGAAGGACTAAGGAGAAACACCTGGAATCAATGGAAATTAAACATAGGAAACACCTGGGATGAAATGAACTGAATGCACGGGAGATAGAAACTAGGTCATGCAGCAGATGGGGAACAAAACACACAAAACACGGGACAGAGTCTGACATAACGCCCCCCTCCGTAAGGCGTGTCCTCACGCCATGTAACATCCAATGGGGGGGCGCTCTGGAGGTCCCTCAGGACAGACACGGGACAGTGGGCCTCCAGAGCGGTACCCCTTCGGGGCGCCATGGCGGAGCAGGAGTCCCGGGAGGCCATGACGGAGCAGGGGACTCGGGAGGCCATGGCGGAGCCGGTAGTTCGGGAAACCATGGCGGAGCAGCCTCCGAGGCCGCGGCCCCAGCCCCAGCCTCGGCCTCTATGGCTGGAGCCCTACTACCCCCCACCAAAAAATACTTGGGGAAATTTACGGGGCTGTACTCGGGGCCTGGAGCCCTCCCTGGGCTTAACGGGGAATCAGGAGCCCTCCCTGGGCTTAACAGGGAAACAGTTATGCAATTATGCAAAGAACCTCTTTAATGTTTTCATCTCATTTCCAAA
>NW_015660588.1:510-654 GCF_001515625.1 Sinocyclocheilus rhinocerous | reverse complement strand
CAAAACAGCAAGAGCCAATCTGTCCTGTGGCATCAAAAATGCAAATTGGTCATATGCTCAAAAAATCAACAATCACTTCACAGACAGCAGAGACACACAGAGCCTGTGGCAAGCCATTCAGACCATCACTGACTACAAGCCCCC
>NW_015660588.1:0-331 GCF_001515625.1 Sinocyclocheilus rhinocerous | reverse complement strand
TAGGATTAACCCACGCAAGGCTGCGGGTCCTGACAACATACCTGGCCGTGTACTGAGAGACTGTGCTGCACAGCTGACAGAAGTCCTAACAGATATCTTCAACACCTTGGTGAGCCAGGCAGTCGTCCCCACATGTCTCAAATCCACAACAATCATACCGGTACCAAAGAAATCACCTGTGTCCTGTCTAAACGACTACCGTCCCTTAGCACTGACTCCAATCATGATGAAGTGCTTTGAGAGGTCAGTCATGCACAACATCAAAACCAGCCTCCCCAACACACTTGATCCGCTCCAGTTTGCATACCGTCCAAACCGCTCTACAGACGAT
>NW_015660587.1:0-3272 GCF_001515625.1 Sinocyclocheilus rhinocerous | reverse complement strand
TTTCCACGACATTCTAATTTATTGAGATGCACCTGTATAACACACTGGGTCCTTTTGAGCAGAGCAATTTTTATAAAATATAACACACTAAAGAATTATAAATTATATTTAAAAAAATGACAACTTTTCTTGTGCTTATCATTAACATTAATAATTGACTGGAATACTTATTTATCTAGTCATGTAGATCTACACATATAATTATTTTTACACCGCTCTTTCCACACAGGGACAAATTAATGTAATGTATTAACTTTTTCCATTAAGGGGTGATAGTTAATAGATTTCCAGGAGCATTTTTTTTTTTACTTTTACTTTTATGAAGGCAGCTTTTCTAACCTTTTTAAATTTGTGTGCCCTTTCATTTAATTTTTACATTTATTTAATAAATGCAATTAGAAAATACATTATAGGGCTGTTACCGATCAAATGAAATCAGACAAAATCCATCTTTGCACTGCAGTTGGCACTAGCATTTAGATGATTTGGATAGACAGATAGATGATTAATAGATAGATAGATTGATAAATAGACATAGAAATACAACATTTTGGGAAAAACAATTAATTCTATTTAAATATGAAACTAAAACTGCCTGTAGGTGGCAACAAGTCACTGTCTTAATAAATTAATGAATGAATCATTCATTCATTCATTAAGTCAACCGATTTGTTCAAAACAAACTAAGTGACTATGGCCCTGTTCCAAATAACACTTCATGTGCACTTGCAATCTTGCAGACTCACAATTGCCGCCATGTGTTTGTGTGTCTGTTAAGTCATTGAGACAGTGACTTGTTTGTCCCATTTGTCATTTTAGCTTTCAGAAGGGTGCCGCTATATGCCCTCGATGTGCACTTCTGCTGAACCCACACTGAGACCAGCTCCGACTTCTACCCGTCAAAGAGAAGCCTTACGTCATGAAAGTGCGGATGCCAAGGAAGGCCGCAAGGGTTTAGGGTGCGATTTAGGGCAGGACATTTATCTTTATGAATGGGTCATTGAATCACTGACTAAAAAATGCTGAATGTTGATTGGAGACACATTCTGCTGTGACTTTGCTAATTTGTAGCAAAAACACTCAATAATGAAAATACTGTGTCTAAACTGCATAACTTAGCTTAATGAGCTTAAACTTAGTCTGTTTACATTTATTTATTTATTAGATACCATTGGATAGAGTTTAAAATAGTGATGATCTTAAAAGGTGAACAAATAAGCATCCGGCTCAAAGCTGTGCTAGTAGATGGACATGGTATTTTAAAACCAGACAGATGGCCACACTATTTAACTTTTTTTATCTTAAACCATTGGCAAATATTTCTGTATTCTGCCTCGTTATGTTCAGCTGCTTACATCTTACCTCACATTAGCATAAAAATGCCCCGCGCTGGAATTATTTTTTCTGCTTGGGCTCGACTTCTTTGAACAGCAAACCCCGCCTTCTTTGATTTGATTGGCCATTTCAAACATTTTGACACTGATGAGTGCTGACCACTGCACTGAGCCGGAGCACACTAAAAAGGTTAATCATTGTGATTCATTCACCTTGGCTGACGTAATCATAAATGTACTCTTGCTCCTTCTTTATATACTTAAGTAGCCTTTGTTGATGTATTGGTATTGTTCTTTTTTATCAAACAGGACACAACAAGTGAAATTTTATTCAGTACTGTCTGATATTGCAGTAAGTAGCACAGGGTTGTGTAAGCTCACCATTTTTGTTCACTCTTTAAACAAATGAATGTGTCAGTATGCAATCAAATCAATTTGTGATGAAGTGGTTCTCAACTCTATGTTCTTGCAGAGTTTAGCTCCAATCTTAATCAAACTCACCTGTCTTTAACTTTCTAGTGATCCTGAAGACCTTGATTAGCTTGTTAAGGTGTGTTTGATAAAGGTTGGAGCTAAACTCTGTAGGACACCAGCCCTCCAGGACCAAGTTTGGACACCCCTGTGATAGACTCTATCCACAAAAAAGTCAGTTTTACATTATGGTATTTTCACCTGGTTTGGGAACCTAATGGTGAAAATGAAAGATCAAATAAGTAACTTATTTTCATTTTTGTTTTCAACACACTTTGTTCAAATGCAACAAATGGAAATATTATAAAACCAAAATGGATAAACAGCTTGAATATTCATTCTCTAAATGTGGGAGGGAATGAAACGCCCCTTTCTGCTGATTGGACAACCATAATCAAACCATGCTTTTATTAGTTTTTCTTCAGTTCCATGCAGTAGAATAATAGTCATCAATTGTTGAACGGATTCATAAAATGTTTATTGCAACTATATATTTGATCTTTTCTCATCAAACAACCAGACAGCATATTTACATGACAGATGCTAGTTTTCTTTTTACAATCACAGTTCGTCCTATACTCAACTATGCTTTAACTTCGTAAGGTCCTAAAAATCTGGCTTGTAACGGAGAACCAGGGATTGGTAGTAAAACGAGAACTGAATGATTTCCCTGGACACTGCAATACATATTCTGTTTTTTCTTCTCCATTATTGCTAGAGTCATCACCAAGTTTTTCTTAGCAGTTTCGCAGGAACGGTGCAATTGCTCTCAAACCTGGTGGTTAAGAATTTTCCTTCAACATTTTTTTCTTAACACTTTAAGAGGACCACACATGGTTTGAATGAATACCGGATCAGCAGGACTAAAGCTTAGCAGTTCCTGTACAGTAAACAACAGCATCAGCAACCTACATCCCAGTCTCGGCCTGTTTCCACACAGAATGTTCGCAACATGGTCTTAAGAGTCTGGTGAAAACATTCCAGCACACCTTGGGACTCAAAATGATAGGCGCTCAATAGCTGATGTTTAACTTCAAGCTTGAAGAACCTGTGTAAAAAAAAGTAGAGATCAAATTAGAACCTAGTCTGAATGACTTTTGCCAACCCAAATTTTGAATAAGTTCCAAATTCGAAACCAAACTCCAATGTTATTCGGCCCTAAAAAGAACCACCGAATTGGCAAATTATGTATCAGTTAAACAATCAAAAGAAAGACAAATTCTAAAATATCGACTGAGTGACCACACTGTAAAAAATGACCGTGAATTTAACGGTAAAAGACTGTAAAAATGCTACAGTAAAAACCTGTTAAATGGTTAACGGTAAATTCCCCTACTATATACGGTGAAAAACTGTATTGGACATTACATGTATTGGACATTAATTTTACGGTAGTATACCGTTTTTCGAAGTGAAAAAGACTATAAATTACAGTGAATAACCGTAAATTGACATTCCCAGAATTCC
>NW_015660586.1:0-298 GCF_001515625.1 Sinocyclocheilus rhinocerous | reverse complement strand
TGCGTAGCTTGTCAGTGTAAGTGTTTTTATTAATGCCATTTATGTTTTTGGTAATACAGCGTATAGCACTAGTTAACTAAATGAATGTAACATGGCAAAGATGAATGCACTTTTGGAAGTTGAATGTAAGGTGATATTGTTGTTCATGTTCTTGTTCATGATGAAATTTTCCTTTATTGCTGTAATTAATTTATAGCATTAACAAGATGACCCGTTGAATTCATTTTGGGAGCGATGATTGATTGAATGTATTTTTTAGTCCAATGCCTGTATATAAGATTAGTATTGACCAAGTTCA
>NW_015660585.1:0-973 GCF_001515625.1 Sinocyclocheilus rhinocerous | reverse complement strand
GGAGACTTCCACCGTGTCCCGAGCCCTCAAGGTTGCACGATTGGTGGGGTGGTCCGTGCTGGTTCTCAGCGCCCCACCTCGGTGCATGCTCTCCTCCGGGACTGTAGCAATGCCTGAATCGGATCCAGAAATAATGGCTATGCTTTCCTGCGCTGGTTCTCAGCACCCCGCCTCGGTGCCTTTCTTCCCGGAGGTGCATGAGGAGCTCAACAGGTCGTGGACGGCACCTTTTTACTGCCGGAAGCCGATCTGCTGGTTCCTCCTCCCTCACCACCCTCGATGGTGGGGCAGCTAGGGGGCTGGCAGGGAGAACCGTGCCTCCCCTCCCGGGTCTGTAGGTACTCGACTGGCCAGCGATGCTTATACGACCTGTGGAGAAGCTGCCTCTGCCTTACACGCTACGGCGTGATTGCAAGTGCACCAGGCCAAGGCACTGAGGGACTTGCACCAGGGTGGTCACGACCCGGAAGTTCGCAGAGTACTCCGCACCGCGACGGACCTCGAGCGACGAAGGTTACGGCACGGTCTCTGGGTCGTGCGATGTCCACTATGGTGGTCCAGGAGCGCCATTTCTGGTTGTGTCTGGCTGACATGCGCGAGACGGACTTTCTGGCTGTGACTGGCTGACATGCGCGAGACGGACAAGACACGATTCTGGAACGCCCCCGTGTCCCAGACCGGCCTCTTCGGCGACACGGTGGAGAACTTTGCCCAGCAGTTCTCTGCTGACCAAAGCAAACTGAGGCCATCAGGTACATCCTGCCCCGGCGTGTAGCTGCTGCCGTCGCTGAAGGCGGCCCCCTGCCACCGCCCCACTCCCACGGCCTCCAGCAAAGTTGCGCCGTGGAGCTGGTCGCAGGGCAGCCGTCCCGTCCAGGCCCCCGCCAAACCTGGTGGCAAGCGCAAGAGCAAGAGGCCCAGAGATGGTCAACCCAGAGGTGGAGGGACCTGCTCTTCGGGAGATGGTAAGCAC
>NW_015660584.1:369-1287 GCF_001515625.1 Sinocyclocheilus rhinocerous | reverse complement strand
GTTCGACACAGAGAACGTCTTGTCTGACATAAACTTCACCAGCCCAGAGATAAAGGAAAGGGAAGTATGTCACGTGACTTGCATTGTGCAAACACGTAGAAGGACTTCTGTTAGACACACTAGAGAAAGGAGCGTGTGCAACCTCGTGTAAGTTTTGTTAGTTAGTGAAGCTTTAGGTATGGCGTGTTCAACGCAGAAGATTTCTTTATTTTCTGGTTTTGTTTTCAGTTAGTTTAGAGGGTGGAGAATTAGTTAGTGAATGTTCTGCTTTTGTTATTTTCGTTTGTTTAGCACTGCTCATTTTCTTCTCCGAGGCTTTCCAAATTAGCCTTATTTTTCCTTTCTTTGTATATAGCTGTAAATAAGGATTTTGGTTGTTGTGTTTTCATTTGTGTAAATTATATTCCCTTTTGTAAATAAAGCGAACTACTTATTGTTATGTCGGTTGTTCTTGTGTCATTCTCCCCCAGTACTCCCCAGAGACCAAAATTATAGGTTTGTGTTTACATTTTATTATGTATGTCTTCCTCATACCTCTATGCCACCAGGGGACCTTAACATAATTTGGGGGCTCATCTTTTCCTCAGTATTACGGAAGTTCCAGTTGTTAGCATAACTTTTTGTTTTGCTCTGGGGACGTGTGTGTGGTGGAATGAATCAAGTGACTATAGTAAGTATTGCAGCATTGAGCTTTGTGTAACGTGAAGCAGGGTGTTTTAGGGCTTTTGTTTGTAAGCTTCATGATGTCATCGAATGTACATAGGTTTATTGAGAATCCGACATTAGATCTTTTTGAAAAATGTCATAAGGATGATCAGCAATAGCTGAACACTTCGAAATCCCAGTTAGTCGGCAGTCATTGAAAAAAACTATTAAAACTGTTGTGTTTGACGATCTTTCGGAATTAAATGTTTTGAA
>NW_015660584.1:0-178 GCF_001515625.1 Sinocyclocheilus rhinocerous | reverse complement strand
ATTTCCTCCGCCCACGCCGGGTTCTAGAGAGAGCACGAGCTTAAAGGTTCGTATAGCTCAACTCCGCATGGAAGCGGAAGACAAAAAGCGCAAGCTCGACGAGCTGAATTTGATCTGCAGCTTGAAATCCGGTGGCTTGAGATTCAGGCTGATAAGGAAGTGAAACTGCGCCGGTTGG
>NW_015660583.1:0-1235 GCF_001515625.1 Sinocyclocheilus rhinocerous | reverse complement strand
CAAGAACTTATAAAATGACCTATTTAAAGGGAAAAACCTACAGCATATATATATGTACAGTCAAACCAAAATTTATTTAGACACCTTGAACATTTCATTCATTAATACCGTTTATTCACTATAGTTTAAAAAAATGGTAATAAAATATGACAGAGCCAAAAGTAATCACTGGGGTGACATCCAGCCGGCGAAAGTACTCCTTGTGGCGATCCTCATCCAGCCGAAGCTCCTGAATTAAAGAATGGAACTCTCCCCGCTCATTCCGAATACGCAGAATAGGGTGAACCCACAGCCTTCTCCTTTCCAGACGCTTTCGACGCCGTCGCAAAAGACACAGTACAAGCACATCGGAATCCATGTTGTGATAACTGAGGGGAAACCTTGGCGCGTGATGTCATATCCTGCTCCCGCCCATATTCGCAGCGGCGTCCGAAAAAATTTAGCATGTTCAAAGTCTAGTGTGACCGCCCCTTAACGGATTAAAGCGTTCACTGCACACGGTTGCGGTCCGGCGGTGCGTTCAGGAATGGTGCGTCTGCAGCAGTGCAGCGATCGTTTTGCACCGAGTCTGTTTGCTGCACTGCAAGCGCTGAATTAAAGTAACAGCGCATTGTTTGCAGTAAATATGAACATGGATTGACACGAAAATGTAGTAATTACACCATAAATGCATATTAAAGTCTACTGTGTTTCACAGTCAACACATATGGTTTTTTGGCTTGGTTTAAAGGGAAAGAGCACTTTTAGATAAACAAGCAATAATAGATGGCATTTGTGGAGGTAGGAAAACAAAGTTCTTTATGAACTGCAGGATTGCTTGTAATAAAGATTTCAATGCAAAAGGAAAGGCAGTAGAGCTGACTATTTCTGTCAATGGTAAGTTTATGATAATGTAAGAAAAGTAGTTTAAATGTTTTGCCACTTGCTTGAGCAACTTAATATATAAATCTAGAAGTAAATGCAAAAGTAAAAAGCATTGAATAATGTGTTGCTTATATTTATTGTGTTTAAACATGTCTGTGAAAGATTGTATTTCTTTACTTTGTAAAAAAAAAAAAGAATTGCAATGCTGAAAAAGCCTTTTCAGTGACAATGTTTGGATTTGAAATCAAAATAATGGATAAATGTTGTTTGTGGTAAACAGCCACGGATCAGTAGCCGACTCCTGTGTGAAAGCTGCTTCCCCCCTCCACAAGAGACACCTAAGAGGGGAATTCCCCCATTTTCAAAAATGA
>NW_015660582.1:0-627 GCF_001515625.1 Sinocyclocheilus rhinocerous | reverse complement strand
ATTGAGGTGCGGTTCACATGTGGAGAGGCTGCTAAGCAAACGGACTGGGGGAGAGCAGGGAACCCTGCCGGCCATTCAGCTACCATACTTTATGGATCAGATGAGGGCCCTGCCAAACCACCACCTGGACCAGCTCCTATTTCCCTAACCAGTTCAGGGGTCCTCAAAGCACAAGCCAAAGCGTTCTGTCCATATTGTGACAAAACCGACCATTACCTCAGTCAATACCATACCTTCAAGTCCTTTAACTCAATGGCATACCTTCAAGTCCTTTAATAAACAGCAGATCACAGATTGGATTCAGATGAATCACCGCTGCTGGTATTGTGGGCGTGCACACCAAGCGGCTAAGTGTACCCTCAAGAAGCCATGTAGTATCTGTAAAGGCAGGCATTTGCAGATCCTTCATGAAGTTAACTCCAAACCAGCGACTGAGACTATGTATTTAGATAGACCTATGGGATGTAGGAAAGTTCTTCTCAAGGTTGTTAGAGTTCTGCTTTGTCACAGAGACAAGACCCTGGATACTTATGCCGTTCTTGACGATGGATCGGAGAGGACAATTCTAATTTCCCCTGCAGTGACCAAACTTGGAATCCATGGTCCCGAGGAAAGCCTAGCCCTGTG
>NW_015660581.1:17077-25442 GCF_001515625.1 Sinocyclocheilus rhinocerous | reverse complement strand
CATAACGCAACAGCATTTCCGCCAAAACCTCATTTGTTATATATGGAGGCACATTCGATAACGTTACACGTTTCGACGGGGCTGAAAGGGGAAGCATCTGAGTAAAAATTCCATTAATTTCTACACCTGTTTCCATCAGTTGATTTGCCAATTCAATCGTCTTAACAAATATAACAACGGCACTATTCATCCTTGAGGCTGACAAAATATTCTCACAACCAATTAACGTACCTACAGCCAAACTACATTCCTCCACTCCAAACACTGAATCAATTTTGACCGCATGCCGTCTAGTTAAGTGGCTAAAGCTCTCCTTCCCTGGAAACGCCATGCTCCCAGTTTAAAAACTGGGAGCAAAGAACCCAGCACTTCAACCACTTCACCACTAAATACAAAAACAACAAAAAAAAAATATATATAAAGAAAAAAGAAGGAAAGAAAAGAATAAACACTCGTACCTCACACTCCTGCTCACACACTCCGCACTCAACGCTCCTCCCACTCACTCGCACATGCGCAAACAGAGAAAGAGAGATGTGCATAAATATCACTGTCATCATGAACATGTTCCTAATAATGATCCAGATCAAAAACCACATGAAATGGTGCAGGAGTTCCTTCCTTCCTTTCAATGATAGATGTGGAGGTGAGTGATTTGACTCTTCCATCTTTGCTTATGAACATTCAGGTCTGAACACAATCACCTGAGCCATGAACATCATGTGACTGATCACTCTGGAGCTGCAGAAACAGTTACTAAAATACACTGAAATATTAGCCATATATGTTGCTTCCAAAGCATGAGTGCAAAGATACAGATATAAACTTGTGGTAGAAAATTGAGAACATGGAGGAAAGGGAGAAGAGCAGAGTTGTTTTAGAGAGCTAAAAGGGGAATTAAGAAAAATAGAAATAGAGCTGTACAAGAAGAGTAACGGAATGACGTAATGCAGAAAAAACAAGAATAGAACCAACATTATCATCAAATGTTAGCTTAGTTTCCAAACTCTTTAAAAGTTAATGCATTTTTATCAGTCGGTGAATGCTTTTATTTTTTATTGTAGTAAAAGTGTAGTATTGATTACCATTTGTATAACCACAGTTTTACTACAAAGACCGTGGCTAAACTACAGTTAGTGTAGCAATGGTTAATTTGTGGTTACCATGGTTTAACTATAGTAACCATGGTTTTTTGGTTTAATTTGTGGTAAATCATGGTTAATTTTCGTAAGGTGTACAAAATCAGCTGTTATACTTTTTCTAAGAAGACCATAAAATCTATCACTTTGATTTCATGGCTCTTTAACACAGGCACTCTTTTATTGTGAATTAAACACTTCTATCTGACATACTGTAATTGCCACTGATACACACTGTTAAGACCAGAAAACAGATCACTGCAGACTGTTTTGAAAAAACTCCCATTGTACTATTGCAGTGTTTTTATGTGAGAGTTGATCAGCAGCATGGGTTTGATGTGAAAGTGACTCACATGCAGCAGTCTGCAGCAGCAGCATCAGTCCAAAGATGAGCATCATTTCTCTAAAGTCCAGTTTCCAGAAGAGTCCAATCCCAGCAGAAGAGTGTGATGCTGCTTCAGTCACACAGTCACTTCTCACTCTGACAGAAGAGCGACTGACACTCATATGTGCTCACAATACAGTTATTAAGCTACTGCACAGTTTCTGTGAGAGAAGAGGAAGTTGAGATCATTCACAGGCTGGGGTCTCGAGCAAGGTCTCAGAAATATATAAAACATACATATGATTTACCATCAAGGTGGGGAATTTCCATTGACTAATGCTTCTGCAGTTTTAGATTTTCATAAAGACATTATTTAATATATTAATAAGCTGTTTTTGTCACCCTTTGTGTCACTATTATGAACGTTTAGTTGTGGTTTATTCAGTTCCTGTCTTCCTTCCTGTGTAGTTCATGTGCCCTTGTGTCCTTATTAGTTAATCTTCCTCACCTGTCTGTCCCTCGTTAGCCACCCTACTTAAGTTCTGTCTTTTTAGTTCTTTGTGTGAAATTACATATCAGTTGGTTTATTAAAGATTGTTTATCTTCATCGTCATCTTCGTGTGTGTTCATCGACACAGTAGTGTGACATTTTGGTTGCTTTTATAACAGGAGTGCTCATAATGAACTGCAAGGAAAAATTGCCATAAAAACCGCTGCTGACAAACATCTACTAAATGAAACATGTCACAATTTGCACGTCTTCGGTCAACTTTTACCCAAGTCTGAATCCACGAGGTCTGACACAAAATCATGATGGATGATGTTCCCTTGTGGGGTAGATGCGTATCATATGTATGCGAAACCTGCGTATTATATGCATTCCAAACACGTGCATATCATATGCACGCTAAAGTCCATTTTTGCGTTTCAATACCACGATTTTTATTTAGCGTACTATTTATACGCATTTTCATGAGACCGGGCTCATCAGATTGGATCAAATATTGAAAATAGTTTGTTCAAAAGAAATTTTGAAAAGCTTCCGTTCTACCTTCACTACCAGTAAGAAGTAAATTTCAGTACAAACTTAGGTTGTTTTCGAGAAAACAGCAGTAATCAGGGGGTTGTAAATCTAAATGCATTTTTAGTTAAATGAAAAGGCCTGTTTCACATTAATTCAAGTTCAATTCAAGTTTATTTGTATAGCGCTTTTCACGATACAAATCGTCGCAAAGCAACTTTAACGCAAATTAAGTGTCTGCAATATTTAGTGGTAGCTTATCAGTGGTGACTGTCAGTTAATGTACATATGGCAGAAATGTACGGAAAAATCAATTAAAGATGTAATCAAACAGATGATGAACACTATTAACAGCAATTATTATATGATGCAACCAAACATAGCAAAATGTGGTAGTTCTGTATGTTGTTTCAGGGTTGGCATCATCTGAGGTCCTCTGAGGGGTCGGCATCATCTTTTTTTTTTTTTTTTGTATGGTCTCAGTCAAAAAGCAAATCTAAATGTTGATTGTATTCAAATTCAATTATCATGCTTTCACTGTCTGCAAACACTTTATGCTCTTTATATATTCTCAATATTGTCTGTTTTGCTAAATTTCACAAATGAAAATAGTTCAGAATTGTTGTGCATCTCTTAACACACAGCGGTGTTTGGTTACTGAATGAATCCAGTAAAGTAAAAATAAATGAGTTTTCCAAGACATGCAGGCTCTGGTTGTAAAAACAGCAGAGATTTACATTCCTGAAGAAATTGGATAAACTTTTACAGGTGAGAATGAGTTGGTTTGTGTTTTTGTATGTATTAACTCAATGTAACATGTTTTCAAAACATGGTAACTTTTTAATGTTGCTTTAGCTAAAGCCTTCATCTGGTATTGTGTTAAACAAAATCATCTACTGAAGTCTGTTCAACTTTCTCTCGCACAATAAATCCCCACTATCTAATACTGCTTTGAAGCCATATTTGAGGCTAAACATATCCCATCATTCATTACGTTCAGGAACTCATGTGCCCCGAAATCATGAGATGTTGAGGAAAACTTTGTGTTGTAAGTTCATTTAATAAGATACTGTATCACACGTAATTGTGTAAAGTGTTAAGTGTTGCACATTTTATTGGTACAGAGATGGTTATGTGTATTTTGTAAAACATTTGCAACTGCTTTTTATCACTTAAGTAGAAACACCACAATTAAATTGTCATAGGGACAACTGAAGAGAAATGTATATTTACAAAAATATTGTGTGTACAAAAGGTGTTAAATAAAGCTCTTAACTAATTGCTAAATATTTTTTTATTGCATTATTACAAAACTAGTATGTAGTGTGTCCCATTAGTTAAACAAAAGTACTACACACATACATGTGGTCATCAAACCCACAACACTTCAGCTAAATACAGGAATTGTATTGTGCAAGTAGACAAGCGGACAAGTGCAAAGACCGCAGGTGTGGACATTGGGACAGGACATGTGTATATATATATATGTCACGATCTCCAGCTGATTCTGTTCCTTGCCATTCACTCAGGACTCCATTTCCCATAATCCTCATCAGCACTCATTATCAGTTCACAACTGCCTCATATTAGTAGGACTGTAAGAATAGCACACACTCTCTGTCTTCGTTGGTGATTGAATGTTGTAAAAGTCTATAAAAGTGTGTGTGTGTGTGTGTGTATATATATATATATATATATATATATACACTGTATATGCATGTAACCAAGCAACAGTGTCCATTAAAGATGCAAATAGTAGTAGTTTGTCCCAAAGCTTGTCTATTCTGCTACTCACACAAAATTATGTAGATACGTTTTCTTCACAAAAAGAGTACATACTTTTAGGGCAGATTGGGACGCAGCATCTTTGAGAAGTGAGAGAGAAGAACAGAGTGAATTTGTAGGGGTGAAAAAGAGAAGTTAGACAGGGACAGAGATCTGTAAGAGTAGAGGAGCGGAAAAGATGAACCATGTGATGAGGTGTGAAAAGAACAGCACTGCAGGCAAAGAGTTTAAAATAAATGTTAGCTTAGTTTGCAAGCTCTTAAAAGGGAAAGTAATATGTTTTAATGAGTCAGTGAATGCTATTTACATTTTCTGATATAGAGGTACAAAAATCACCTGTTATACTTGGTCTAAAAAGACTATATAAAGACTATTCTATCATCTTGATTTCATGGGTCTTAAACTTAGTGTCTTACTGTGACTTAAACACTTTCTCTGACATATTATAATACTACACTAATACACACAGTTCAAGAAGGTCAGAAAACTCTAATGCTAGATCACTGCAGACTCTTAATGTACTATTATATTCATCAGAGATTCATCTGATTTCACATAAGATGAGTTTGATGTGAAAGTGACTCACATGCAGCAGTTTGCAGCAGCAGCAGCATCAGTCCAAAGATGAGCATCATTTCTCTAAAGTCCAGTTTCCAGAAGAGTCCAATCCCAGCAGAAGAGAGTCAGATCGTGTCTCATGCAGCGAAAGAAAGAGCAAGTTTCCTCATATGAGGGGAAGTTAGTTTACACGAGAGAGAGAGAGAGAGATTTCGAGTTTTAAAATCTTAAATATTAAAATCTATTAATATTCTAGATTTCACAGAATTACAGAAAACTGCTTCCAAACTATTACATACACCTTCATCCACTTTCTCCTTTCTTGTAATATAAATCACCATTTTTGCATGACCTAATATAAAATTAAACACCTGACATTGATACGTGCGGCTCTGGGAATATTTAAAACCACAAATAAACTTCTTCATTGAAAAATGCTCATTAAAGCATTTAAAAATATTATTTAAAACAATAAATAAAGGTTTTAACCTTTGTCAAGAAAGGACAATTCTGAACAATGTCAAGATTAATTACAGAAACAAAAGCATTCACAGCAATAGCCCCATATAACAATCTCCATTGCAAGTCCCCAATTCTCTTGGACAATGGTGACTTATACAGTACTCTCCACTCAGGTTTTTCATTATATTCTAATTGAAGTACCTTACGCCATGGTGTGTCAATTCTCTTATCCAAAACCTTCTTGTTAAAAACTTTGACACAAATTTTATAACATTCTTTTCCAGATGCACAGACTATGCCTATAACAATAAATTATTTGACCCTTAAAAAAGTACCTTCACAGTTTCCCATAAAGGGAGTTAGATACAAATTGGGAAAAGGATCATCACAATCCGGGTAAATGGACCCCAAAGAATAATCTGTTAACAATTTCAATTCATTTTCAGAAAGAGCTGACCTCCATTTGTCAAGTACTCTGGCCACCAAACAGGTACATCTCACCCCCAGCCGTTCATTCATTGAATTCACATCTTTAAAATCAGTTCCTGATATATGTTGTACATGTCCAATAGTTGAAATTCCAGAGTTAAGAAGATCCTCTTCTATCACAGAGTAACCCAATTCTTTGGACAGATCCAGACATGAGCCAAAAATTTATGGCTCTTCCAGCAACCAATACAATGAATTTACAGTCCTTTTCTTTTATACTTCAAACAAAGCCAAGACTTTAAACACATTTCGATAAAAAACAGGAAACTTGGAGAGTTTCAGCTTTTGAGGATCCATCCAAAATAAAACTTTATCCAGACCTAGACCATCAAACTCCCTCAATATAGAGAAAGCTACAATCCTCCAGTTTGCGTCTTCTGAACCTTTTAGAAGTCTTTGTATGTACTGAATTTGGAAAGCTGCTATTCGACTCTGCAAATGTACCAGTCCATGTCCTCCTTCGTCTTTAGAAAGGTACAGTGCATGTTTTGGCACCCAATGTAACTTATCCCAGAAGAAATCTATTAAAATTGACTGGATCTTTATCACAAAGTCTGCTGGGGGGTCTACACAAAATCACACAATGCCAGAGAGTGGAGGCTATTAAATGATTAATAATCAATATTCGCCCCTTATAAGACATTTTTGGAAGTAAAAACAATTCACTTTTGCAGAAGAAACACTTTTAAAATCTTCCAATAACCGCAACATCATGTTCACATCATTTTGACCTTTAATTAGTACCACCAGGTCATCAGCGTAAGCTGATAATTTAACAGTATTGGTGGAATTTGGAATGACCACACCTGACATCTCAGCTCTTAACTTATTTAAAATAGGTTATATGGCTAATGTATAAAGCATACCAGATAATGCACAGCCTTGCCTGACCCCTCTTAGCTTAGGGAGAGAGGAGCGGTGGGGTTGCTATTTTATATTATCAAAGCTTCTTATGAAAATTATTTTTCTTTTGTTTTAATTTGTGTTTATGTTCTCAATGCTGCAATTGAAAGAATGCTTTTTTTAAACACTCTGTGCAAAGTTTTAAGTTACTGTGATTCCCACCACTGCTGTAAATGGATACCACTGACACATCTGAAGGTTCTACAGCAGTAACATCAGGACACAGGGAGAGTTCAGTAACGGTCTCTTCAACCACGACACGACAGGCTGAGAGTGCATTGCTGGGCGCCACCACCATACAAGGAGCTGAAGCGAGCACCGCTGCTTTGGGAGGTTCTGCAGCATGTGCCGCCACCTCTGGAGAAGCTGCAGCGGGTGCCATCGCCTCGGGTAACACAGCAGCAAATTCCACTAACCCAAGGAGGTTCTGCAGCGTCAGCCGCCACCTCTGGAGATATCACAGTGGCCGTCGGCGTCTCTAGAGTTTCAGTGGTTGTGTATGCAGCCCAAGTACACCATAAAGCGATCCCCATTGTGGGAAGCGCTACAGACAGGGGAATTAGTTCAGGAACTGGAGGGCTAGAGTGAGTTGGTTTGGGGATACCAGCTGCGCGTGCAGACACCAGAGGTGCATCCCTCACGCTGGATACCAGACTGGGATACCGAAGAACTGACCTTGAAGATCTGGGTGCAACAGACAGGACATGACAGGACTCTGGATAATCGGCTGAGAAGTGACGTGACTCTGGATGAACAGCTGAGATGTTACGAGACTCTGGAAGAGCAGCTGTGACTTGACTGGACTCATGAATGGCAGCTGAGACATGACAGGGCGTTGTTATGGCTGCCATTTTGTGAACTGGTGCGTCCGCCATTTTAGGCACAGACGCGGTGTTGCGTTCCTCCTCTGCGACACCCACAGTGAATGAAGAGCCAACACACAACAAAGCATAGTCCATAAACTCACAAAGTGATGAACACGGACCCTCGCATCTAAGCTTAAACTTCAGCGGTTGATTAATGCCTTCACAAAAAAACTATCAACACACAGTCCGGTAAATCAGAGTAAAAGGCAACGGCTAGATACTCTTGAATATAGTCCTCGAGTGATCGTGTGCCCTGCTCGAGGGCTAATAACAGTCTTGCAATGTCCATACCTGGCCAATGTTCATCCAAAAAGCGGCTGGATCCTTGTGTGGCCGAGTATTCTGTAACGGGGCGACTGAGACGAGAGACATACGGATCAATACGCATAGCTTTATTCAGAGACATGGTCAAAACACAGGCAAAGTCGAACACCAGCAAACTTGTATGGTAAAGACGAGACACAAGAGTGATCCTAAAACAGGCGTGGGGTGATGCGAACGGGGAATCCAGAAACAGAAGATAGTCCAGGCGAGGTGCAAACACAATCCGAAACAGCAGGCAAAGGGTTAATCCAAGACAGGCTATAAGCTACAGGGCAGGCAGAGATCAGAGAGGACGAGGTAAACCGGGCTAGAATCAAGACTCAGGTAAAATGGGTAATAAACAGGACAGACTAGACTTGAACTCAGGAAACACGGAATGGCTCCGTAAAGTTGCTATCGCTAGGAGAGTGATAAACGCAGACAATACTCAGCAATCCGAAAGAGGAAGTCCAAGGCTTATAAAGTGTGTCTCATTGGATGCAGCTGTGTGTGT
>NW_015660581.1:10794-16073 GCF_001515625.1 Sinocyclocheilus rhinocerous | reverse complement strand
TTGTTGTTGTTGTTGTTGTTGTTGTTGTTGTTGTATCAGAACCATTTTTTGTATTGTTACTTTACATATATTAAATGCAAATGTTTGTATGAAAATGTAACGGGGCGACTGAGACGAGAGACGTGCGGATCCATACGCATAGCTTTATTCAGAGACATGGTCAAAACACAGGCAAAGTCGAACACCAGCAAACTTGTATGGTAAAGACGAGACACAAGAGTGATCCTAAAACAGGCGTGGGGTGATGCGAACGGGGAATCCAGAAACAGAAGATAGTCCAGGCGAGGTGCAAACACAATCCGAAACAGCAGGCAAAGGGTTAATCCAAGACAGGCTATAAGCTACAGGGCAGGCAGAGATCAGAGAGGACGAGGTAAACCGGGCTAGAATCAAGACTCAGGTAAAATGGGTAATAAACAGGACAGACTAGACTTGAACTCAAGAAAACACGGAATGGCTCTGTAAAGTTGCTATCGCTAGGAGAGTGATAAACACAGACAATACTCGGCAATCCGAAAGAGGAAGTCCAAGGCTTATAAAGTGTGTCTCATTGGATGCAGCTGTGTGTGTAATCAGTGCAATGGATGATGGGAACTGTAGTCCGGAGTGACATGTAACAGTCTGTGTAGTGTGAAAGTCAATGTAATGGAAGAGCGATCTCTGGTGGCGAGCGAATGGAAGTCCATGGACAGGATTCGTGACAATATAAATAAGCCATTAGTACACAGAAACCTAATTTTATGTTTCTTAACAGCACAAAAATAGGATCATAGGTCTATAGAGCAATCACAAAACATATGGAAGACATTATTTAAAGCATCACACAAAGGACAATTTGATGTAACATTTTAATTCATCTGTGCAACAAACTTATTTGTGGCTAAAACACAATTAATCAATCTCCATTGAATATCTCCACAACTTTTTGAAATAGGAGGGTTATACAAAAGTCTCCAAGATGGAAACATATCTTCAGATACAGAAAGTTGAGATCTCCATTTAGTATCAAATTTTCCTTTCAGTTGATTGAAATGTAAAGTTTCAACACACATGTAATACAATACTTTTTTCCCTATAGAATCAAAAACTAGTTTTTAAATTCTTTAATAAGGAAATACCAGTATTTTCATCAGAATCAGAATGAGCTTTATTGCCAGGTATGTTTACACATACGAGGAATTTGTTTTCATGACAGAAGCTTCCGCAGTGCAACAGAATGACAGCGACAGAACAAAAACACAGATAATAAAAGAATAAAAAAAATATATATATATTTACTTGTTCTAAGGAATAACAATATATAAATTGACAATTGTATGTGCAGGTATATTACAATAGACAGTTTTGTATGTACAGGTTATGAGCAAATTTGAGGTGTAGACTAAGTATGTGTGTTAGATAAATAAGTGTATGAGTGAATAAATAGTGTGTGTTCCACAGTTATTGTTAAGTGTTCATGAGATGGATTGCCTGAGGGAAGAAACTGTTCCTGTGTCTGGTCGTTCTGGTGCTCAGTGCTCTGTAGCGTTGACCAGATGGCAACAGTTCAAAGAGGGAGTGTGCTGGATGTGAGGGGTCCAGAGTGATTTTGCTAGCCCTTTTGCTCGCTCTGGATGAGTACAGTTCTTGGAGAGAAGGGAGGGTTGTACCAATGATTCGCTCAGCAGTCCGGACTACCCTCTGTAGTCTTCTGAGGTCAGATTTGGTAGCTGAGCTGAACCAGACAGTTATAGAAGTGCAGAGGACAGATTCAATGATGGTGGAGTAGAACTGTTTCAGCAGCTCCTGTGACAGGTTGAACTTCCTCAGCTGGTCGAAGGAAGTATAACCTCTGCTGGGCCTTTTTAACAAGGGAGTCTATGTGAGTGTCCCACTTCAGGTCCTGAGAGATTGTGGTGCCCAGGAACCTGAATGACTCCACTGCAGTCACAGTGCTGTCCATGATGGTGAGTGGGGGGAGTGCAGGGAGGTTTCTCCTGAAGTCCACGGTCATCTCCACAGTTTTGAGCGTGTTGAGCTCCAAGTTGTTGAGACTGCACCACGACAACAATGTCCAGCAAAACATCAGAATAATCAAAAACCAGTGAAATATCGGGTGGTGTGTACTTCCGAATGTCCAGCAATTCGTCTCTGGTGAAACTGATTGCAGGGATATAACTAAAGACAGGACAAACTAACAAAAACATAAAAACAACTGCGGAGCACGCCAAAGAGGCAGCCATCAGCATCGGCGCCATCGTGAACCAAGTCAGCGAGCAAGTCAGAATAAAATCAAATGTAACAATTTATTATCAGTTGGGTAAATATGTATTATGCCAATTACATAGCCAATTCAAAGATATCAAATCAATACAAAATCATCAAATTCTCAAAGATGAATCTAAGAGTAAGATGCATACCTGACTTTTAGAAAAATACATAGTATGAAGTGTGTGGACACACTTCATACTATGGGCTCATTCTGGCTACAGAATCGCCCTGATTCTCTTGCAACATTTCCTTAAGTACTTCAGACCAAGACAATCATCCCCCGAGATGGAGACAGGAACTAACAATTGGAAACTGCATTGATCATGTAGAGTTATCACCTCTTGAGACAAAAGGCATTTTGCATGAAAGACACTGGGAAATGGCACACCCTCTACAGTGAGCAAAATATCTCTTAACTCTTAGGATCTGTATTACCTTTTAGTATACTTCTTGTAAAATTAAGACCATTGTACCAGTCGCCCTGAGACAATTCAAGACACCAAACATGACTGGAAATATCAGTTGCATTCATGTAGAACGTTATATTCTACTATTGACCATTCTGAGTGAGCTGGGTGAAGGGAAGAATGTGTGAGGGGATGGAAGGGGATGAGGAGGAACCAATGCATATGTAAGAGACGTTTTCCCGCATTTTCTCTCAGTGAGATGTGGAAACAGATGCCTGTATGTTAATGCACTGTGTGTGTATTGTCTGTCTCAGAAGATCAAAGTGTCTGAGGTTCTGTAATTCTTACAAGGGGCAAAGCAGAGGAGACTTCCTGGGCTTTCCCAGTAAGGCTACACTGCAGAAACAGAGCCCACACTGCAGAAACAGAGCCCACACATCTTTTGGCCAGCTTAACTTTGTGGCTATGCGTTCAAATGTGATAAAATATGCATCTACCTCACTCTCTTTAAATGGTGGAACAAGTTTGAGATTCCTACTAACGTCAAAACTCACATCTGCACCAGCTTCTTGCGAGCTCTGAGGGGCAGCAGCAGGAGAGGTGGCAGAAGGTGGTCATGACCGCGCCCTAGGCACAGGCCTGTTTTTCAGGTTCTGATCTTTTAACTGCTGTAGTCTTAAAGCTTGGTCAGTCTCTGCCTCTATAAGACGCAACTTAATATGTAACGTTTCACGCTCCTCTTAATCTGGAGATCTAGCTCCTTCAACTTAATCGCTAATATAGGGTCAACATTAGGAAGGGCCCCATCTGACACAGCTCCTAAAGTCATGTCAGACGAAACCTCCACCATGGCAGCAGACTCTGGTAAAATCCCAGTTTCCACAAGCCTATCACGCAACACTTGCTTGATAGTTCTTTTCGCTGCCTCCCTTGGAACACTGACATTAAAAAGAGTCAGCTATCAACAATAAATCAACTTTTCTACAACGTTCAAAAACTTCTGTGGTAGGTTGGAGAGTGAACACAATCAAATCAAACTCCATCTACCACAGTTTCCTCACCCACCAAAAAAACTGCCAAACAGCGCCAAAAAAAAGGAGACTTACCGCAAATAGACGAGTCTCTAACCAAATTAAAATTAAGAGGTGAACGGACGAGCCCCCACTTGTTACTTTCCCCTCCTGTCTAGGGGTTTGTGAGGGGAAGTAGCAAAGAAAAAAGCATAAATGTAAAAAAAAATAAGCGGCAAGAACACACTTCAGTCCTCTGTCCCAGAGTGCAGATGACACCAATTCAAATGTATACAAGGATGGAGATTTATTTACAAAAAAAGCACAATGAGTTTAACAAAGAGATAGGGAGCAATGGCTCAGGAGAGAGCAAGGCCTAAAATAACAAAAAACAATTAGCTAAATATTTTAGGGAGCAGCACTAACTTACCTCAAACACCCAAAAGAAAAGAGAAATGAACATAAAACTTCCCTAACTCCCTAACTGAACCGAAAACAGGGATGAAAGTAGTATCCAAAGAAAAAGGCACTCTCTCCCTACAGCTACCCTTTTAACTCCAATATACAAAAAAAGGAAAATAAAAAGAACATATTACCTGCTATTTATCTTTAGCTTTTCAACAAAGCAAAAACAGGTTCGGATATTATCTCCAGACACAGCTTACCACAGAAGCACTATTAGCCACTTGCTAATAAACAACTCAAAATCTGAGGGTGACAAACAACAATCCACCAAAGCGTTCAGTCTGGAGCAGGGGAGGAGAGGGTCTCTCTGCAGCAAACACTGGACTGCCACCATATACTCCACTCTCAGGCACGCTCTCATAACGAGCTACAGGTGGTGATTCAGCCTGAGAGGGAACAGAGTGAGAGAGGGAGAGAGACATCAAGCACAACACAGGGCACACAACCATGCCCACACATTGGTAAACCAGAAAAGAATAAATAACAATGAAAATATGTCCAGGACGTAACACTTCTAAAAACTGCTCCAAAGCAGTAAAAAAAAAAAAGAGAGATGCTCTTTTACGATGACATTCTATCTGACATAATTTAATACTCCACTGACACCTCTAGAAAACTGGATCCCTGAAGACTGTTTTGGATACTCTTACTGTAATATTGCAGTGTGAGAGATTGATCAGCAGCATGAGTTTGATGTGAAAGTGACTCACATGCAGCAGTCTGCAGCAGCAGCATCAGTCCAAAGATGAGCATCATTTCTCTAAAGTCCAGCAGAAGAGAGTCAGACCGAGTCTCACTGACAGACAGCAGCTCTACGGACACATCGGGAGATTACACGACTTCTACAAAGAAAGAAGAAAGAGGAAGTTTTCAGAGAGATGGTTGCTGTGATTTAGCAGTTCCTACTTCAATACCTAAAACAAGACAAACTTACAAGAAGTAGATTTCTGAGTCACATTTCTAAAAAGTCTGTACTTAATCAAAGGCTTTTGATTTATATTAAACTTGACTTCAGTGTTTATTATGAGCACATACTATACTTGTGGGGACATTTGGACTCCATAACATAGAGAATACCAGTACATACACGCACGCACGCACACACACACACACACACACACACTCTCTCTCACACACACACACACAC
>NW_015660581.1:0-7911 GCF_001515625.1 Sinocyclocheilus rhinocerous | reverse complement strand
TTTCAGATTTTCAATACACTCCATTCTGTGTGATTTATAAGCGTTTTGAAAAGTGGGGACATGGGGTAATGTCCTGAAATGTCACCTTCTCCTTGTAATACCTATGTTATACCCTTGTCATTATACAAATTTATGTCCTCATTTGTCACAAAAACACGCACACATAAAGACAGACACACACACACACACACACTCACATAAATGTACCAACATCTACAGAGTCAAAGTGATACTGCTAATATAGATATTATTTAATCATTATTTAATATCAGACACAGATTACATTAGATTACAGTTTTGTATTCACGTCGGTAGCCTTTTCACATGAAAGGTGTACATTGTCAAAACTTTTCAAATCCAAACTGATCATACTTGTAACACTGCTAGACAATATCTCAAAACCAGATCTCATGTTTTTAATACAGTTATATATTTTCAGTTCACATAACTATTGTTTCAAAACAAGACTATTGTATTATGTATTATTTGGTTCCGTAATCATTGAACACAAGAGTATGATCTCTCTAACACACACATAAATACTGTACACACACACACACACACACTTTGAACTGTGTTTTATCATAAGATTAATCGCTTGTAGTCTTTTACAGTTTTTTTTTTCAGCTTCTTACATTTTCAAAACTTTACACACAAACACAAGAATTGCACACACAAAATGGAAAATGCCTCAAATTATTCAATATTATTAAATGTATTAAATGTTATGTCCCAATAAGTGCTGGGCCTGTAGTTTTTCTCGTTTTTTTTTTTTTGGTTTGCAGGTATGGTGGTTATTGGGGATGTGTTTTTCCACCTGAGGCTCATAATTGGGGCTATAAGAACTGCAGAGCTGATGAGAATGGAGGGAACGATGTGACACGCTGCCATTCTAGATTGCATGATGAACAGGATGTAGGAGAAGAAAGTTCAACACTCTTCAGCAATAAAAAGAAAAAGAAACACAAATGTTATGTTTATGTAAAGTCATTTTTGCTTATTAGTATGGTTGAACTATTTGTCCCGCCCCTCTTCCATTGATTGGACGGCTGGGTAAATAGTGACAGTGACGAGTGCTGCGTTTTACAGTTATCAACTCAGCTACAAAATATATATATATATTCTAAAAGAGGGCAAGGGCAAATGAACTTGTAATTATTATTGCAGTGCATCAAAATTCAGTGTCATCAGTTTGCCAAAAAGACACAGAACGTTTTACGCACCATTTACATGTGGTAGGGAGCAGGTGTACATTTCTTTCGAACCAATTAACATTTTGAAAATACGAACATTTTCATGAATTCGAAAGTTTACGTCAGAAAGGCTTTACGAACGATTTACACAAAAAATGGTTCTTCTCGTGTTTCATGAGACCCAATCATTTATATTATCAATAAAATCAACATATTTGTATTAAAACACATTGCTGCAGAAAATATCAACTCAACAGAAGTCTACTCTTCAGACGTTGTTTTTGGTTATATCAAGTCAAGTCAAGTCACCTTTATTTATATAGCGCTTTTAACAATACAGATTGTGTCAAAGCAACTGAACAGCATTAATTAGGAAAATAGTGTGTCAATAATGCAAAATGACAATAGTAAACACTAATTTTCCAGTTAAAGACAGTTCATCATTGAATTCAGTGATGTCTTCATTCAGCTCAGTTCAGTTTAAATAGTATCTTTGCAATCATTTGCAATCAAGTCAACAATATCGCTGGAAATGAAGTGTCCCCAACTAAGCAAGCCAGAGGCGACAGCGGCAAGGAACCAAAACTCCATCGGTGACAGAATGGAGAAAAAACCTTGGGAGAAACCAGGCTCAGTCGGGGGGCCAGTTCTCCTCTGGCCAGACCAAACCAGCAGTTCAATTTCAGGCTGCAGCAAAGTCACATTGTGCAGAAGACTCATCTGGTTCCTGTGGTCTTGTCCCGGTGGTCGTCTGAGACAAGGTCTTTACAGGGGAATAACATCTGTATCTGGTGTTCATCTAGTTGTCCTGGTCTCCGCTGTCTTTCAGGGCTGTAGAGGTCCTCTCTAGGTGCTGATCCACCATCTGGTCTGAATACGTACTGGATCCGGGTGACTGCAGTGACCATCTGATCTGGATACAGACTGGATCTGGTGGGTTGTTTCAGGGTTGGCATCATCTGAGGTCCTCTGAGGGGTTGGCATCATCTCTTCTCAGGTGTTCTGGATCCAGACTGAAGCTTGTGTAAATCCTAGTTACCACGGGATGTCAATCCTGTGGCAAAAACAGAGAAACAAATAGGGACATAATTAGCGTAGCTGCTGTTCCAACCAAGCAAAATTTATTTGTTTAACCCAAACTAAAGAATAATAATGTGCATTTGATCAGATATAACTGCAGTACAAGATTATGATATGCATTATTTGAATGCTTGGCCAAAGAGATGTGTCTTTAATCTAGATTTAAACAGAGAGAGTGTGTCTGAACCCCGAACGTTATCAGGAAGGCTATTCCAGAGTTTGGGAGCCAAATGCGAAAAAGCTCTACCTCCTTTAGTGGACTTTGCTATCCTAGGTACTACCAAAAGTCCAGAGTTTTGCGACCTTAGGGAGCGTGATGGATTGTAGCGTGGTAGAAGACTAGTTAGGTACGCAGGAGCTAGCCCATTAAGGGCCTTATAGGCAAGTAATAATATTTTGTAACTGATACGGAACTTAATAGGTAGCCAGTGCAGAGACTGTAAAATTGGGGTAATATGATCATATTTTCTTGACCTGGTAAGGACTCTAGCCGCTGCATTTTGGACTACCTGTAGCTTGTTTATTGAGGATGCAGGACAACCACCTAGCAGTGCATTACAATAGTCCAGTCTAGAGGTCATGAATGCATGAACTAGCTTTTCTGCATCAGAAACAGGTAACATATTTCGTAGTTTGGCAATGTTTCTAAGATGGAAGAATGCTGTTTTTGTAACATGGGAAATATGATTTTCAAAAGACAAGTTGCTATCTAATATAACACCCAGATTTTTGACTGTAGAGGAAGTAACTGTACATCCGTCTAGTTGCAAATTGTAATCCACGAGATTCTGTGTACTGTCTTTTGGTCCAATAAGTAATATCTCTGTCTTATCCGAGTTTAATAGGAGAAAATTATTGGTCATCCAATCTTTTACATTTTTAACACATTCTGTTAGCTTAGATAATTTAGAAGTTTCATCTGGTCTTGTTGAGATATATAGTTGAGTATCATCTGCATAACAGTGGAAGCTAATCCCGTATTTTCTAATAATATTACCAAGGGGCAACATGTATATCGAAAATAGCAGAGGACCTAGGACAGATCCTTGTGGCACTCCATATTTTACTGGTGATAATTGAGATGACTCCCCATTTAAATGAACAAGGTGGTAGCGATCGGACAGGTAGGATCTAAACCATCTTAAAGCCTGCCCTTGAATACCTGTATAGTTTTGTAATCGATCTATGAGTATGTCATGATCTATAGTGTCGAACGCAGCACTAAGATCAAGTAAAACTAGCAATGAGATACAGCCTTGGTCTGACGCAAGAAGCAAGTCATTTGTAATTTTAACAAGTGCAGTTTCTGTGCTATGGTGGGGCCTGAAACCTGACTGAAATTCTTCATAGAGATCATTTTTTTGCAGGAAGGAGCGCAATTGTGCAGACACAACTTTTTCTAAAATTTTTGACATAAAAGGAAGATTTGAGATGGGTCTGTAATTTGCCAGTTCACTAGGATCTAGTTGTGGTTTCTTAATAAGAGGCTTAATAACCGCCAGCTTGAATGGTTTTGGGACGTGACCTAAAGACAACGACGAGTTAATAATATTGAGAAGCGGTTCTTCTGCTACAGGTAACAACTCTTTCAGTAATTTAGTGGGTACAGGATCTAACAGGCATGTTGTTGGTTTAGATGCAGTGATAAGTTTATTTAGCTCTTCCTGTCCTATAGTTGTAAAGCACTGCAGTTTATCTTTTGGTGCGATGAATGAAGCTGAAGTATTATACGCTGTAGAATCTACATTTGTTATTGTATTTCTGATGTTATCTATTTTATCAGTGAAGAAATTCATAAAGTCATTACTATTAAACTGTGAGGGAATATTTAGATCGGGTGGCGTCTGGTTATTTGTTAGTCTAGCCACTGTGCTAAATAAAAACCTTGGATTGTTTTGGTTATTTTCTATGAGTTTGTGGATATGCTCGGCCCTGGCAGCTTTTAGAGCCTGTCTATAGCTGGACATACTGTTTTTCCACGCAATTCTAAAAACTTCCAAGTTAGTTTTTCTCCATTTGCGCTCAAGACTACGAGTTTTTTTCTTGAGAGAATGGGTGTTACTGTTGTACCATGGCGCAGTACGTTTTTCTCTAACCTTTTTCAATTTGATGGGGGCAACAGCTTCTAATGTATTAGAGAAGATAGTGCCCATGTTGCTAGTCATTTCGTCTAGTTCATGTGTACTTATTGGTACACAGAGCAGTTGAGATAAATCAGGCAGTTTATTTGTGAATCTGTCTTTGGTGGCTGGAACAATAGTTCTGCCCTGACGATAACGCGGAGCCATGTAGTTAATATCAGTAATACGCAGCATGCACGATGCAAGGAAATGGTCAGTAACATCATCACTTTGAGGTACGATATCTATATCAGTAAGATCAATTCCATGCGATATAATTAAATCTAGCGTATGATTAAAACGATGAGTGGGCCCGGTGACGTTTTGCTAATGCATCATTTGTATTATCAACGTGAATGTTAAAATCTCCGACAATTAGCGCTTTATCAACAGTAACCAATAGGTCTGAGAGGAAATCTGCAAATTCTTTTAGGAAATCTGTATATGGCCCTGTTGGTCTATACACAGTAGCCAGAGCAAGAGATACGATAGATTTCTTTTGCATATCTGACAGTGTAACATTAAGCATTAGTATTTCGAATGAGTTAAACCTGTATCCTGTCTTCTGAGTAACATTGAGAATATCACTATATATTGTTGCAACACCGCCGCCACGACCAGTCTGACGGGGCTCATGCTTATATGTAATGAAAATGTTTCTCTCCGTTACAGTTGTATCATCTTGTTAAGTGTAGAGGAGGCACTTGATTCCTGCATATTTCTGACAAATGATAGTAGGGCCTAATAAAGTTTTTGCTTTGTAGGAATGAGTAGAAAATCAATGAACTGTGAATTTACATGAACCACATGAGCTGGAGCTGAAAACACTGAATACAGACGAGAATCACATAATACTGAACAAAAAGACACCAGGCATAAGCAGAGAAACACGAGGGTTTGTTCAATAAACTTTATTCCGTCAATAATGATCTCCGGTTGATGTTGTACAGATATAATAACAATCACATGATCACATTGATAAAGACTCTATGAATTGAATCATCTCAAATTGAAGTTGTTTCAGATGATTGATTCACTTCAGCAGCAGATTTACAAGCATTGTTTGAGCAGATTTACATTCATGCACTGAGTAGATGCTTTTATACAAAGTGACTTTCAAATAAAGAACATCACAATGAATTTGTCACAGGGTCAGCCATATTCATAGTGTACAAACAGATTAGTAAAGCATCATGTGAATACACAGCCGTGACTGAGTGAGAATAATAGATTTATTCATTCTTCCAGATTAATGCCACACAATTCTTACAGTTGTTCAATATCACTTGCCGTTCATGCAGTGCATTGCTGTATTGCGGAGACTAGTGCATGACATCACAGATTGTGACACATAGCTTCTATAAGCAAAAGATGCCAATAAAGATGCATTGACTTTCAGCTTTCATTTCAAAGATGGTCTCGATATAATCAACAAGAAAGTAATTCATTAGTCACAAAAACAAATGTTTTGAGTTCAGTAGAAGGAGATTGTCAGTAGTCTTACTGTCAAGGGCTCATTTGTCTGATCATTATTAAATGACTCACTGAATGCTACACATTTTCTGACCTGCTAGTTTCCTTGAGGCTCTGATTGCAAGTCTAATAGCCTTTCCACGACTGATTCCTTTGCTCTGTGCCTCCTCGATTGCACTCTTTTCCTCTTCAGTACTCTGTACAAAAGGCAATTCAAGAACTTCATAAAAACGTTCCAAAAAAGATTGCTGCGCTTCATGTTTTGTCTCCTCTACTAAACTCCAGTATATTTTCTGCCATTCTGATTGAGTGACTTGTTTGTTCTCCTGTTTGAACCGCTCCACTTTTTCATCCAGTTTCCGCTTCTGAATCTCCTGAATGTCTTTCTCTGTTTCTTTAAACATGTCATTGGTGAAGTGTGTCCCTCCGTTTTCTGTCACCATCTTCTCTATTTTACTGATCAGATCTTTGAACTGTGAGAAACTAGCAGACTCATTGTCCAGACAGAAGAATCGATTTCCACAACTGTCTACAAACTCTTTCAGATCTGGATTACCATTTTCTAGAAACTGCTCAATGGTTGTATTTTTCTTCTCTAACTGATTTTTGTGAGTGAAGAGGACTACAGTGTATTTTTCCATCTGTTCTCCAAACACTTCTTTGAGCTCCTTTACTGTATTTTTCTCCTCCTCAGTAAATCGATCCACTTTAATCACAAAAATAAAAGCATGTGGTCCTGGAGAGGCGAATGTTATGCATTTAACTATTTCTTTCATTATTTCCTTATTACTGAGTTCAGTATCATAAAGTCCAGGTGTGTCGATGACTGAGATCTTTTTACCCTTCCTCACTGTAGTTTCTGACTGACACTGTTTAGTCTGAGAGCTTGAACTGACTGAAGATTCAAACATGTTTCTGCCGATGATGGTGTTTGCAGTGGCACTTTTCCCAGATCCAGTTTTTCCCAGCAGAACCAGTCTGATCTGGTCTTTCGGATGCTCATGTGAAAATTCATAAGTTGAACTGTCTCCTGAAACTACAACACAACAATCACATCAATGTGCAATTCAATTATATAGAACCTTTCTCTAACAGCTCTTCTCTTTTAAGATAAGTAGTATTCAAAAATCAGGCATTTGCAGATATTTATATCTAATTAGAGCCCAATAAATATTGGTGCCTTTCATTTAAAAAACAGTTTAGCCTAACCTAGGGGAGTCAAACTGAATTTCTGTATAGGTCACATCAGTGTTATTTAAAATAAAATACCAATTTTGTTACTTCTATCACAGCAAAATCCCCAGAGTTAAATCAACTCTGCTCAGAGTGCATATTGTCCCAATCTACAGAGTGTTAAAGTAACACTGAAGCTGAGTTAAAGATAATGGGATAATTAAGCAATTAATTAATTGATGAGTGAGCATTAGTAAAGAAAACCTGCTGTTAACAATATTGAAGATGAACAACTGCTGCTCAGGCTTTTAGACATGAAAACGTATCACATAATCCTCAACAGTGGTAACTCTGCTTCAGTGTTACTTTAACACTTTTACACTGTAGATTGGGACAATATGTACTCTGAGCAGAGTTGATTTAACTCTGGAGATTTTGCTGTGTAGTTAGAAGTACCTTTAATTCAGATTATTACTGTTTTATTAAGAATGTGCTGCTCTGAAAACAGTAGGTATTACAGCTGTGGTTCCAACCAGGGGGCTGGGAGCCACTAAAGGGCCTCAGCAAACTTCCATGAGGGTTACAAGATGATTTAAAATAAAGACAAAACAAGCTTTAAAAAATCTAGATATATTAGAAATTTTAAAAGTTTGAATTCTAGTTCTGAAAATGTCATATAAATAAAAATTTATAAAAAGTCATGGAATTTTTATAATGCATAGAAATGTTTCTAGTTTTGTTAAGCTCTAAAATAGTCAGGTAGTACAACGGCATTTTAGAGCCACGTTAAAATGTTGTTGTTTTTTTAAATCTAAGATTACGAGATAAAAGTCGTAATATTTCGAGAATAAAGTCGAAATACTACGAGAATA